>NC_051154.1:444172307-444272306 GCF_013339745.2 Dermacentor silvarum
TCAATCGGCCAGGAAGTGGGTCACGAGGAAGGCGGTGCAGGCTGCGTGGTGCGTTGTCATGGTGAAGTTTCAAATCGCCCCCAATATCAGGCCGGGTGCGATGAATCCTTCGTTTGAGTCGCTTGAGCACTTTCACGTAGAATTTGGCGTTCACGGTTGTGCCATGGGGTACAAACTCATGGTGGACAAGGCCACTGATGTCAAAGAAAACAATCAGCATGGTCTTGACCTTTGACTTGCTAATTCTGGCCTTCTTGGGGCGAGGGGACGCCGAGCTGTGCCACTTGCCACTTTGCCTTTTTGTTTCGGGGTCGTATTCAAACACCCAAGTCTGGTCACCTGTGATGACATTGTCCAAAACGTGGGGGTCACTTTCGCACAAGTCCCAAACCTCCTGGCACGTTTCAACTCGGCTGGATTGTAGGTCGTCCATTAACATTTTGCGCAAGATCTTCGCGCACACTTTTCGCATCTGAAAATTATTCGTCAAAATCTCGTGAACGGTACTTTTTGGAATGTTTACTCTCTGTGCCACTAAACGGACACTCAAACGAGAGTCTACAAAAGATTTCTCGCGCGCGTCACATTTTCGTCGGTGATGGTCGTTGACGGCCGTACAGCGCGGGCTTCATCGCTGACCCCTTCACAACCTTCTAAAAATACCTTATGCCTCCGGTAAACCTGATGTTCCGACAAACAATTATAACCAAAAGCTGTTTTTATCATAGGAAAAGTTTCCACTGCAGACTTGCCGAGTTTCACACAAAACTCGATGGCAATCCTTTGTTCCAACGAGCACTGCATTACGACTTGCACCGTAAATGAAAATGAGTTGACGAAAAACCTTGTCCTTACTCTCCAGATGGTCGCAGACGACTGAGCGACAGCGCGTGCGTAAGCTAACTTCCCCCTCCACGAATCCAAACTGGTCTTAGCGCACTGCGACGTATAGTCGCTTCACAATATAATCACTGACATTGCTTTTCGGACAAACCCTGTATATGAACACTTCAGCAAATGATCTCTTTCATTAAGCAGGTTGGTCGCGGAACCGATGACAGCCAATGAGGCAAACCGATCACACCCCAAAGGGCAACTAAGTTGATCAGGCGCGAAGGCGCTCGCGCGGACATCGGCGTGCTTGGCAAAAGGGACGTCCCCTCGTTCATTCGACGCCACCGACGGGACGAGTAAGGCATCGCCGGCGCCAGGATGTCCAAAGTGTTCATGAGAAAAAATAACTACGGCAACTTCGCGACACCACACCCCAACGGAATACAACTAAGTTTTTGTGAGCGAGCTAGCTTTACTTCTAGTTAAAGTACCGCTGAGGGTCAAAATTAATCCAGAATCCCCCACTACGGTGTCCCTCATAATCATATCGTGGTTTTTGCATGTAAAACCCCAGAATTTTTTTGAAGGGGAGGAGGGGTGGTGGGAGGGGAGCAGGGTAGCGCGCGTCTCAGTTTCTTCTACGGCTGCGGCTGCGCGTGGAGTGGCTGAGCGCAGCCGTGTGCTTCCTTTCCTGGAGTTAATGTGCGTTGGATTCGAAGGCTAGCCTACCCGAAATAGATGATGGCTTCGTGTGCGCTGTGTTTTCGGCGCTTGGTTCGCACTGAAGCTAGAGGCAGCGCGAGCAAGGTAGTTCGCTCGCTGCTGCCGCCGCCCTTCATCACGCCAGCGTTCTGACAGCGAGTGACCGCGTGAGATGTATCCATGTTTGCCTTAGCGCGCATGACACCGTGTTTGCTAATTTAGGTAGTAAGTGTAATGGATTGTTTATTGCTGTTTATGCAGCTGATAACACTAGCAACTTAACTGCGTATAGATGTCTAATAATTGGCAATCGCAATCAATGCTCGCCTATCGAGGAAAACTACGACTATTTTTTCTCACTCTCTTTCGCCCTTCCATTTTTCAGACTTTCCACGCCCCGTTGTAACAAGAGCGGAATCTACAAGCAGCAGCTCGTTCGAACTTGCCTGGACGTTCCCTAAAGATGACATCCGCCTCTACGACGGCTTCAGTGTGAAGTACTGTCCGAGTAGCACTGCATTGTGTATCAAGACTCAAACCAAGGAAAAAAAGCTTACTGTGCAGGGGCTGAATCCTGACACCACCTTCGCAATTGAAGTGCGGGCACAGTTCAGAAAAACAGACGGTAATCTGCTGCTCGGGCCTCCAGCATCGGAGTCTGTCACTACGTGGAAAGACGGTGAGCGCGGCGTTCGCACTTTCTGCACAGTTGGATCAGTTTCACTGTGCGACGCCTCTGTAGACCTCCTCTCCTGGTTTTCCCGAAGCGATAACAACACCCCTGGCATCGAATGCTTGTGCCGACGACAACATCAGCTGTCAGTTGCAGGCACTGTAATCGTCGCGACAAGGAAATCAGCTATTCATGAACGGTGCTATTTTGGTTACAGCAAATATTTGACCTAAATTCATGTAAAAAAAGCTTCATCTGCCAATAAGTAATAATTACTTAAGCTGTCACAAACAGCCCCGCAGAAAGATGGAGAGAGTGAAGGATCACAGTCAAACGTATATGTTTGTGTCATGCGAAGATTGGGGGTTCGACTCCCAGCGGCGGCAAGTTGTTTTGTTCATCCAGTTTCATTTCCCTTTCATTTCTCGTTTCTACGCTTTAATTAAAACTGCAAATAACTTCCCCTATGCCTTCCTTCGCTTCATTATCTGTTGGCTTCTTATGGTTGTAATGGACAAATTCATACATATTCAGAGTATCTGAAGTGTACGAGTAGGATTGAAGATTGATATGCACAAGACAAAGGTATAGTTGATAGCCTGGCAAGCGAACAAGAATTAGTGATCGGCAATCAGCCTGTAGACCCTGTGCAGTAGTATGTTTATCTAGGTCAATTAGTTAAAGGGGACCCTGAATATGAGAAGGAAATATACAAAAGAATAAAATTGTGTTGAAGCGCATATGAAGAGCATTCCCAAATAATTACCGGGACCTCACCGCCATCCTTAAAGAGTGTGCAATCATCACCATATACCACTACTAGATGTGGGGCAGAAACTTAGCCCTTAACAAAGATTCCTGAGAAAAAGTTAAGGACCACGCAACGAGTGATAGAACGAAAAATGTTAGGCTTAACGTTCAGAGACAGGAAAACAGCGTTGTGGATTTTAGAGCAAATGGGGCAGCCAATATTAGGAGGAATAAGTGTAACTGGACATGCCAAGGAATGCACAGGGCAGATAAATGGTAGGCCACCAGCCTTACAGAATGGGGAAGCGCAGTCAAGGTGGGCTGAGGAAATTCAGAAATTTGCATGCACAACTACTGAACCAGCAAGACAGGGATAATTGGAGATCGCTGAGAGAGGCGATCTCCAATTCTTGCAGTGGCGTTGAAAATACGATGAAGGTGGTGATGGTGATGATGATGATGATGATGATATATTTATTATTGTGACTAAGTCCACGTTGACAACATACAGCCAATTTATTCGTTTAAACCGTACTTTCCTTTGCTTTTTCCCCCCGGGTTGACGTTAGTCATCGTTTCCTGGCCGGATAGTATACACAACCTGGGCCACTGGATCTGAGCTCGTAAAGAAAACTTGATGCTGTGAGCTGTCTGGTCTAGTAGACAACTCGAGTCACTGGTTATGTGCCACTGCGTATGAGCGCAAAGAGACAACCTTGTCACTGGGTAAGTGCCAATTCTTGGTCAATTTCCAAGAATATCTTTGGCACTGTGACCGGAGGTGCACGAGAGAGAGATCAATTATTTGGTTCTTATTTTTATTTATTTATTGAAATACCTTCAAGGCCCATAGGGCGTTACAGAAAGGAGTTATTCAACATGTACAGACATAAAATACCGCAAATCTGCATGGACAAAAAAAACTTACATTGCAACATACGCATTCATGTCCAGTAGCAAATCAGTAACAAAGTATAAACATATGTCTATTACAACATATATTCATCAAGAGCAAACTTAAATACGTCAAGCTGTTTTGCTGACACATTAGGAGATGGGCAAGGAGTTCCAATCTCGGCTTGTCCGAGGAACAAATGAGTAAGAAAACTGGTTTGTCTTATAAAAGGGGACGCTAACTTTGTATTGATGATCATCGCGACAAGAAGTTTCAAATGTCTGAGAAAGAAGTACACAAAGGGATGAAAACAAAGAAAGGAGAGAAAGGGAAGAAAGTACTGTCATTATGAACACGTGCGGTTGTCCAACACTTTAAAAGCAGTCACTGAGGCGAGTGTACTTCATAAACTGTAACAATGCCCGCGTCGCTTTGTAACCCTGCGACGCGCGTAGCCATATCCAAGAATATTTATCTTTGAAAATGGTCTGCTGTCTAATCGGTTCAACGCACTCCGAAGAATGTCGCGTTCGACGTCATAAAGATGACAAAAACACAACACGTGTTCGATCGTCTCCTCGCAGTTGCACGAGTCACAGATTGGTATGTCGGACATGCCTATAAGGAATGAGCACTCTTTCGTAAAAGCCACCCCTAACCAGAGGCGGCAAAGTAAAGTTGCATCACGGCGGGGGAAGTTCGATGGCATCGGCAGCTTCAGTGTAGGATCCAGCCGGTGGAGACGAGAGTTAGAGAAAATCCGGGTTCTCCATGAAGTTTCAGTCTTGGTTTGAGCGAGTAAATTAAGACCCCTCGAAGCGTCTCTCATTGATAAGGATATAGAAACTGTCAAGGTTTCCTTATGGGCGGGCCGGGCGGCATCATCAGTAAAGTCATTACCGACTATGGCACAGTTCCCTGTCATCCATTGGAAGATAATGTCGTGTCCGTCCGTGAAGGGCTTGATGGAGAATCTCTCTGGTCTCAAACACCAGTTGTCCATGGGTCTTGCGTCGTAATGCTGACTGCAGACTCTGAAGGGCTGCCTTCAAGTCACAAAAAATGACCCACTTTTGAGGTGGTGCTTCTCCGATGTAATTAATAGCAGCACGTAGGGCAGCAGGTTCTCTTGTTGCCGTAGAGGTCGCTATGTGGGACACTTTGAACTTCCTTGTGACTTGTAAGGCCGGGATGGTAAAAGCACCTGTGGAGCTAGAGGCTTAGACAGATCCATTGGTGTAAATCTGCGTTCTTCGCTCATATGCGTCGTTCAGTAATGACAATATGAACTGTCGTAGAGCCACTGTGGAATGACGGATCTTCGTAATTTCCGGAATCGTCAGGTGTACTTGTCGCTGTCGTAAACACCACCGGGGTAACAGTGGTCTTGCTGCTGGTGTAACGCCCGACGGAAGGCAGCGTTAATGTGTTGCAGCAAGTTTGGAAAACGTGGCTAGAGGTCTTTGCGACGGCAAAGTAGCAATGTAGTGACTGAGTATGCGACACAGGTGTCCAATGTGTGCTCTGAGGTTGTCAACCGTTATGTTTCTTCGAACCAAGTAGTCTCTAGCAATCATAATTGTTGTATGAGTCGAGGCCCATCGTGGTATTCTAAGACATGTCCGTAGAGCCTGACCTTGGCAAATTATGGAGGGTACGAATATTTGTTTTGCATGTCTTCGCCAAAACCGGCAAGCTGTACCATAAAAAGCCCAGAAACAGTGTTCTGTACAGCTGCAGCATGGACCGTCCCGACGTGCCCCAGGATTTTCCGCACGGGAACTTCATTTGCTGGGACTACCCAGCACCTCCACCAGTATGTCACGTGCAACAGAAGGCCTTCAGAGCAAGAAGTACTGCACCGGCAGAGACGAGTACTAGCCAGGAAGATGGCTGACCCCAAAAAAAGAAAAACCTCTTCTTCTCTCCTTGCCTGAATACTGGCTCGCGCTCGCCGCAGCTCGAGACCTCGTGGCAATATATACAACCTAAATTAGTCTCCGCTTCAAGTAGATGTATTGGGGGCTCCATGAAAGGTTCCTGTCAATACTCACACCTAAGAAGCGGTGAGACTTCTGGTATGTAATAGCCTGGTCATTGAGAGAAACAGGGTACGGTGTCATGGGTTTGCGCGTTAAGGCGATGAGCGTGCATTTTCCGATGGACTTACTACGGCCTTGTTTTCGAAGATACGAACAAGTTAGGGTGGCTGCCCACTGAATTATTGCGCGCACTTGAAGACGAGTCACCACAGAATACCAAAGACAAATATCGTCAGGGTAGATTGACAGGTGAATTGTCTTGGGTAATAGTTCAGCAAGGCCAATCATAGCTAGGTTAAAGAGAATAGGGCTCAATACCCTGCCCTCTGGGACGCCACCGCATGTATAATGGTTGGCAATCGGGCCATTATCGGTCTGCACAAAGAAGGACCTTCTGGTCAAATAGTCTCGGATCCACTGAAACATAGGGCCACCGATTCCAACAGCCTCGATTGACTCGATGATCGCTTCATGTGTGACATTATCGCACGCCCCTTTCACATCAAGAAAGAGTGCCACTGATATGCGCGTGAGGCATTTTTGTTATTCTATGTACGTTGTCAGGTCAATAACATTGTCTATTGAGCACCTGCCACGCCGAAAGCCTGTCACTGAGTCAGTGTATATATTGTGACGTTCGAGGTACCATTCCAGACGTGTAAGAATCATATTTTCCATTACTTTCCCTATGCACCTCGCCAGGGCAATAGGGCGATATGATCGCAAGTCGCAATAAGGCGATTTTCCTGGTTTAAGTAGCGGCATAAGCCGACTTATTTTCCATTGCTGCGTAACAATGCTGTGATGCAATGAGTGGTTGTAGTAATTCAACACCTCTTGTCTGGCCTCTCGTCGAAGATGGGCAAGAACTGCATAGATGATGCCGTCGGGCCCTAGTGAAGATGAACGTCGAGAAGCAGCCAAAGAGGCGTCAAGTTCTTCCATAGTAAATTGAATTTCCATTTCTGGGACGCGAGACACAGGGACGACACTAACGTCTTCGGTGTTGGGGGTGACACACGCGCCAGCGATCCGCGCACAAAAATCATTTGCAACCTCAAGTTGCGTCTGGCAGTGATGTAGGGCTAAAGCCATGAAAGGATGTCGCTATAGTGGAGACGAGCGCAGGTCACGAACTGTCCTCCAGATGTATGACAGTGGTTTACGAGGGTCCAGTGATTCACAAAAGGACTTCCAACGTTGTTCCTGCAATTTGCCCAGACGGCGCTGGATTTTCTTCTGTGTTCTTCGTGCGATTCTCAGGTCACAAACTGCCTTCGTACGCCTGTATCTCCTTTCAGCTCGTCGTCGAAGTGCAGTTAGCCTCTCCAATTCTACGTCAAATTGGAAAGGTTCGCTGTCAACGTTAGGAGGGATAAAGCTTCGTTCATTGCCTCTGTGATGCTATCCTCCAGGCTATGCCCAAGGTCTTCTCTACATGCGTTTTTCATGTGTAGCCTAAATTTAGTCCAGTCAGTATACTGTACTGCATTCGACGAGGAGGAATTGTTTAGCCTCCTGATCTTCAAGTAAGTGGGAATATGGTCACTTCCATGCGTTTCTACGTCTGAAAACCACTGTACTTGCGAACTGAAGCATCGTGATACCAAAGTCAAATCCAGGCAACTGCTCTACTCTAGGCCTCGCAGGTATGTAGGACTGCCATCATTCATCACACAAAGGTCATGATCAGAGGCGAATGATACCAGATTCCTGCCTCTGAAATTGATTGCCGAGCTACCCCAGAGTAAGTCATGTGTGTTGAAATCGCCCGTTATAATACAAGGAACACTGGTATTTAACAATATGTCTCGCACTCAATCGCATTCAAATCGTCCTGACGGCAATAAGTAGACACCAATGAGTGTGAATGCTACGTGTTTCTACGTAGGCAGACATACTGATTGTCATCATGTGGCTGTACTGCATGGTGGGCACACGTAAAATCCGTGCGAATGTAAAAGACAACTTTGCTGCGATCCTCGCACGTCGACGACATAAATAGTTCGTACCCTGACAGTTTTATGGGAATAAGTACGTTGGGTTCACAAATAACGATTATTGGAATCTGATTTGTGAAAATATATTGACGGAAGGATGAGAAGCGAGACCTCAATCCTCTGGCGTTCTACTGTAAAATCGAAGCTTGTCTGACCTCAGTGCGAATATTGGACGAGGCATGGTGTCTACTCAAGGCTTGCAAGTACTGGATTTCGAGCATCCAGTACCTGTAGTGCACTTGGAGCTGGCGGGGTTTTTAGCTTGCCGAGGAGCACGCGAATGGCGTTCATCATTGATCGAAGCATTGCGATCACTTGTTTGTCCTATTCAGGCAGTTCATCGACGGGAGGTTCATAATTCACGGTTGCCGATGTGCACTGTGAATTTGCAGGTGGCTGTGGCGTTGAAAACCTAGGCCAAGCTGCATCAGCCGCAGTCTCCCTTTTTTCAGCATTCTGGTTCCTATCAGCAATGATCAGTCTGGGCGGCAAGAGAGGTGTAGCAGGAGGGTATGCGACGGACGCGGTAGAGGCGCTGACTTTTTTTAACGAAGGTCGGCGACGATATCGCCTCTTTCTGATGGTTTTGGCAGTCTCTCGGTGAGACGAATGGTCTCTCGCCATTTGTTTTAGTACAGCCAGCTCCTTTTTAATGCTTGGGCAATCCTTTGACGGAGCTTCATGGGACCCATGACAATTGGAGCATTGAAGAACAGTGGCCCTGAAATCATCCGCGGAGTGCGTTTCAGCGCAGCCAGAACACACTGCTGTATTGTCGCATACGCTTCTCACGTGGCCCAGCTTCATGAATTTGAGGCATTGCAGTGGCTTCAGTACGAAAGGTCGCACAGGATGGCGAAAGTGGCCCACCTTACATATGAAGGTAGAGAGCCTCCCTTGAACACTATCTTCAAACACCGTGTGTTTCCCAGGCGGGTAACGTTCGCGATGACATCAGCTTCACTGGCTGGCTTTGACGAGTACTTCCAAGTAAGAGCTGGGAACCGCGGCATCTACAGCGTGAATGACACCGGTGACGATTTCAGAGCCTAGCGATAGGTGGGAACGGACCTTCATTTCATCCAGGTCGGTGACGTTGCGCAGGGTATTCAGTGCGGCCGCATGTGTAACATCGATCGCCAGGATGTTCTTACGTGCGTTTACTCTGATATCGCTCATTTCATTCGGCATCTGTCCCTTCAGTAGCACCGAAGCGGTTCGCCTGTTGGGGCGTCTCATGTTCCCGTTGGGCACAGCAGGAACGAAGAGGATGGTGTTGGTCACAGGCCTCCGTTGTGGTGTTTCATTCAATATGCTCGAGCACGAATAGGTCCTGGTGTTGCGTCTCTTCGCCTTACGGCTCACAGCAAGCTTGAAGTCGTCGTCGGAAGGTTCCTCGCTGCTCAGTGAGTAGATACGGGTGTCCTCCCTGTCAGAGTCGCTGTGAGGGGCAGTCTGCTTTCTTGACGTGGCCACCGCTGACGTCGCCGAATCTGGCAGACGTCCGAGCTGGTCCACGTCCATCGCCGATGGACAGAGAAGCGACTTCTCCGAGTCGCCTTGACAGAACGTTGTTTGAGTATCTCTTGCCTTTTTTGTGGAGCTGGTCAAAATGAAGCAAATTCATGGGCATGTTGTGGCGTCTTCTTTATGCAGCAGTGCTTTGTGAACTGACGAAGGGGATGATTATGTTTGTACTTAAGCCAAGAAGGTTCAAAACATCATACTGCACAAAGTACTGTAGTCTTTAGTGGCACGAGCATCGAGTGACACCCTTGTTTCTTGCTTAGCACTTCCGGTTCACCTCCTGAGACGACCGGGGACAAAATTCAAAATAAACCAGAAAGAATTGAAAAACAATAGTACAGTACAAAATTAATGTGTTTCATTATAGATATGATATCAGAGCATAAGTTTAGTTAGAAGTAGAGTTACTGAAGTGCTTTGAATAATTAGAATTAATTAGAAATCACTGATTAACGCACACCAAAGCACAGAATCGTAGACTTTAGAGACCCGCCACGTGAGCATGACTTTGGCGAAATTCCTGGAAACTCGGAAGTAGAAAGCGAAATTAATTACGTCACTAATCACATAACACACAAGAAGGTGGCATTATATTTAAGCGGCTAAGTAATGAAAAATAGTTGCCTGGCATACACAGAACATCTGCCTAGCAGAGCGCATATGACGTCTCTCCCTCCTCTCTCGCTTCTCCTCTCCCGGTGCGCACCTACTCGCCCGCCCGCTCGCTCGCTCACAGTAGCTGCGCATGCGCTCGTTACATGCTCTGACGTCGGAACCGGAGAGGGCGCATACGGTTCGCTTCGTGCGCCGCTCGCAAGGGGGCTACGTCCTGGCAGGTGGCACACGCTGCGCTTCCTCCTTGCCCATCTCGCTCCCCGCCCGCATATCGTGCCAGGCGAACGACGTTCGTTCGCTTACTCCTCTGAATTTGGTTCGTGCGTTGCCTTCGCCATGGAGGTGGTCGACGAGGAAGCCGCCGGGCCAAGCACAGCCTACCCACAAGAAGAATACCTAGAGACGATGGTTCTATGTGTGTCTGTGTTCTTTCAAACATACACACGCAAAGTTAGCCTAAAGAACACCAACGCCGAGGTGCGAGTGCCACTGAGAGACACCTAAGTAAAAGGTGAGGGTCACCTACTGTTTTTCTCTTCAAGACAGCACATCAGCTCTACTGCCTAGTGCCTAAGTATGCCAACTGTCGCTGTAAATTTCTGCTTCATGGTTTCAATTCGAAGTTGTATTGAACGTATTGGTTTAGTGAGCAATATATAGGTACTTAGCCATAACGACGGCCAGCCCGTTGGTGCCGTTGTGAGCGGGGTGTATTTCGAGTGAAGGCTCCTGCAAGCCATGAAACATGCCATCACCTTTGCTGACTGGGCTCTGGATCTTAAGGAAAAGCGTTAGGTCGGGAACTCCTATGGTTTCATGAGACAACCGCTGGACAGATTTGAATAAATCATTTTTTATTCGATTTCGATTGGTTTTGTTGCATTTAGAAGAAAACGTCTAGTAACTGTAGGGAGATGATGTTGAGCTTATATTCCGCCAAAGTTTTCAGAATTTTTTTTAATTTGCAAAATTTCAAAAAACTCAAGTATTAACTTTACAACTATGTAACTCCGCGATGAAAACGATCTTATAATTCTGTAAACTCCACTTAATACTAGATATAAGCGTACAAAAGTGAGTTATTATATATCGCTCTAAAATAATTGATTATTTGTGAGTAGGACTTTTGTAAAGCTCTCTTAAACACTTTACCAGTCCCACGTAAGCTGTACATTCATATAAAAATTGTTGGTTTGAAATGATCCGCCACACACAATTTACAAAACTGTGATGTAAATTCACGGATTCGTAAACTTCGCGCTTATATTTTATTTTTTTCACCCTACCATTGTTTGGCAATTCTTGTGAAAGATCGGAGGTCCAAATCGAAATTCTTCTTACGGGATTTCCCATAGTTTAAATTTCTGTCTCACATGCTACATATTTTATTCAAATCTGTGCTGTGGTTGTCTCATGAAAGCATTTCTGCGTTTTACGTGTATTTTAATAGATAAATCAAAGTTGGCCTCGAGCTAAAGCTTCCTCTTAACCACAAAACGTTTATTTAAGGCATTTAATTGCTGTCCAAGTATTCGTAAACAATATACTGTACTGTGCGTTACTGCAAAGACGGCCAAAAATTTTAAAGAAGACTTGTAGCATATAGCACAATTCTTGTCCTGGAGCTAGATTTCACAAAACGCCATTACAATTACATTACATTTTGATTGTATGAGCAATCAAAATGTGTAAGTGACTGCATGCTAAAATTTACTAAATATGTGTAATGAAGAAGAGTGACCTGTGCCTCAGCAGCATCGCCACCGGCATGAGCTCGTGGTTGCTGTCCTTGGCCGAACGCTTGTGACTGCTACGTACCCGTTCGCCTGCATCCGTTGCTATTAAACCTCTTAGCAAGTGGTGGAGGTGCTGGGTTTCGACCACCCTGGAACTGCGGAGTCGCACTCTACCCCCCATCATGCCCGAAGACGCAAGCGGCACTCCTCCAACCCCTCCACCGGCGCCGCCCACCCTGGTTTGTGCCGGCGCCTTGCATCTGCGAGATCCCCCTTTCTTCTCCGGCACAGATGAAAAAGACGTTGAAGATTGGATCTCCTCATACGAGCGAGTGAGTGCCAATAACCATTGGGACGATGCTACCAAGTTGAGAACCGTAGCATTCTATCTCTCGGACGTTGCGAAACTATGGTTTCTCAACCATGAAGGCGACCTCACTACGTGGTTGGTCTTCAAGACCATGTTTACCCAAGTTTTCGGTCGGCCAGCAGTACGAAAGCTCCGTGCAGAACACCGTTTGCGCACACGATCCCAAGAGAGCGGGGAGAATTTCACGAGCTACATTGAGGACATTCTTGACCTTTGCAAACGGGTGAACGCGTCGATGTCGGCGGAGGGAGAAGATCAAACATATAATGAAGGGTATTGAGGACGACGCATTCCAAATGTATTATCGAAGAGTCCTCGCACTGTCGTTGAAGTGATCGAATTGTGTCAGAGTTACGACGAGTTGCGCAGGCAACGGCTTCACACCAGACGTCCCCCTGCGCCCGCCGACTCTGTGTCCAGCCTTGGTGTCAGCGACGACCATGCTGCCCTGTTTCTGAAGATTCAGGAATTCGTTCGCGCAGAGGTTGCTCGCCAGCTATCTTTGATGTCTTGCGTCCCGGAACCACCACCCGCTTTGGCACCTACGATCCGCGACTTCATCCAGGAGCAAGTTTCGCAAGCCATTCCTCCAGCACGTGATCCGACGCCAGTCAATGCACCTCTCACGTACGCAGAAGCAGTTGCCCGACCTCGCCCACAAACGCTCTCGCCGCCCGCTATGCATCGACCACCGACCTTTTCGCCGCATCCTATGCCTTTACCCGATCTACAGCATTTTCCGCCTTCTCAGCCACGAGTCGGAGCTTACCCCCAACAATGGCGCACCTTCGATGACCGTCCAATATGTTTTGCTTGTGGTGGTGCTGGTCATGTTGCGCGCCATTGCCGTCGTCGCATGCTTCCTTTCCGAACATCTGGCGAGCGCCACCGTTCCCCGCTCAATTTTCATCGTCGCCTTCCAGCCTTCCTACCTCTTCATTTTGTCCTGATCGCTCACCCGCGCCTACCCGCCGCTCACCATCTCCACGTCGTCGCTCGCTTTCTCCGACGCGTCGCCGTGCCGGACCCACCGAGCAGGAAAACTGAAGGCCGCAGTTCCCGAGGCACGAACTGCGTCTACGTCGAAAATGCTCAAGTCCTCGTCCCTCTCCAGCCAACGTAATTGAAGTGTATGTCGAAGGAGTCGCCGTCCTGGCACTTGTCGATACAGGAGCCGCAGTATCTGTAATTTCCGCCAAACTCTGTCGCATACTAAAAAAAAGTTCTCACGCCTTTATCCGACCTCTCCCTTCGAACCGCAACCGCTGAAAACATTACGCCTCTCGCTGCATGTACTGCTCGAGTCTTCATTCAAGGAGTTTCTGTATACCGTCGAATTCGTCGTCCTGCCCTCGTGTTCCCATGACATTATATTAGGCTGGGACTTCCTTGCAAAATAATAACGCCCTTATTGACTGTTGCCACGCCGAACTTGCACTTTCTGCGCTTCACGATTTTTGAGACAATCGACGACCACCCTTCTAGTGATAAACTTTTTGTGTCCGAAGACAATGCCGTTCCTCCGTGCTCTTCCTGCTTGTCCCTGTGTCGTGCGCCGCTATTTCTGAGGGCACTGTTTCTCTTTACGCCCTCTAAAGTGTTCCTTCGCCGCAAATGCTCTCCGCTGCCCTTTGCTCTCCTTACTCTTCGCAGTGGCGCCACGAAGATGCTCGTCGACAATCCCACGGCGTGCCCTTTACCTTTATTTCATGGCGAATGCCTAGGCCTTGTTCAGCCGGTCGACACCTTTTGCATCTTTGACGCTCCTGCGGCTTCTACTCCTACAGACCTTAGCGCACTTTCTTGTGACCCTGCGGTTGATCAGTCCCTGCGCGACGCTTTCAACCGCTCCATCGACGATGCAACGTCATCTTCACAAAGAAGCCAGCTGCTCGCTCTGCTTCAGAAGTTCCGCGCCTCTTTTGACAGCCCTGCTTCCGGTTTGGGTCGCACATCAACCGTTTTTCACCAGATAGATACCGGCAGTCATGCACCTCTACGGCAACGCCCTTATCGGGTATCCGCCTCGGAGCGCCGTGTAATTGATGACCAGGTTGATGACATGCTCAAGCGCGGGGTTGTACAGCCTTCGAACAGTCCCTGGGCGTCACCGGTCGTTCTTGTTAAGAAAAAGGATGGCTCTATTCGGTTCTGCGTCGACTACCGACGCCTGAACAAGATAACGCGCAAGGACGTTTACCCGTTACCGCGCATCGACGACGCCCTCGACTGTTTGCAGGGAGCGGAGTTCTTTTCTTCGCTGGATTTACGTTCCGGATACTGGCAAGTCCCTATGGCACCATCTGATCAGCCATCCACTCCAGCAGGGAACCGCTGGATTATTGTTGCCATGGATCACTTGACCCGTTATGCTGAAACCGCCGCTCTGCCGACTGCCACCGCCCGCGACGTTGCATCGTTTCTGTTACACCATTTCGTTCTGCGCCACTGTGCCCCTCGCGAACTTCTGAGCGATAGAGGCCGAGCCTTTCTTGCCGATGCTTTGAAGGCACTACTCGACGAATGCCGAATCATTCACCGCACAAGTACAGCGTACCATCCGCAAACTAACGGCATGACAGAACGCTTCAACCGTACTCTTGGTGATATGCTATCAATGTACGTCGCCTCTGATCATTCAAATTGGGACCAAGTTCTCCCTTTCGTCACGTATGCGTACAATACTGCGGCCCAAGCAACTACTGGATTTTCCCCGTACTTTCTCCTATATGGCCGAGAACCATCTAATACGTTCGATACAATTCTTTCATATAAACCTGATGCGTCCGAAAGTACTCCGCTGTCTGAAGCTGCTCGACATGCTGAGGAATGCCGCCAGCTTGCCCGCTCTTTTTCCACCGAGGACCAGTGGCAGCAGCAATCCCGTCAACCAGCCGACCGTTCTGCACCTACATTTTCCCCTGGCTCTCTGGTCTGGCTTCGGGTACCCGCTACCACACCCGGCCACTCTGCAAAACTTGTCGCGAAATACCTCGGACCCTACCGCGTTCTGGAGCAAACGTCATCCGTCAATTACCTCGTGGAGCCCCTCAAGCCACCGACAGACCTGCGCAATCGCGGCCGCGAACTTGTCCACGTCTGTCGCATTAAGCCGTTACTACGACCCACCTAGTAGTGTCTTCGCCTTAAGCCGCCAGGATGGCGCCTTTTTCGGCGGAGGGCGATTGTAATGAAGAAGAGTGACCTGTGCCTCAGCAGCATCGCCACCGGCATGAGCTCGTGGTTGCTGTCCTTGGCCGAACGCTTGTGACTGCTACGTACCCGTTCGCCTGCATCCGTTGCTATTAAACCTCTTAGCATATGTCTTAACCCATTATCTTACGGCACATACTGCAATATACAAATTGTAGCCGGGGAGTTTGCAAGGCACATGCACTTTGAAGGAATTCTGGGGATGCAGCTAGTTTCGAGATAATAATTGCCGAACTTTGCGAGTAAATACATTGGTAGTTCAGTTACTTTTTCACTTGAGCTCATAAAATGGCGTTTAGTTAAAAACGTAAGTGGAACGACAGTGCATTTTCAGCACAAGCTTTAAGGCGAAAATCTCGAAAATGTTCTTATCCACAGAATTATTTCCAAATGGATATGCCTTGCAGAATCACCGGCTGCAATATCTCCATTGCAATATGTGCCGTAAGGTAGTTAGTAAAAAAGACCTAATTAATTTCAGTAAGTACTGAATAACGTATTTAGGTTTTCTCTTGCAAATAAGTCAACCTAGTCGAGTATCCAGCTTAAGGACTTAAATATACAGGGTGCGGAAGCACCCTGTATATGACATGCCGTCGTAGTAAGAGCCCTGAACAACGTTTTTCGGACCGGCTGTTGTGGAGAATGGAGACGGCAGTAGCTAGTTAATTCATGCAAAATGTGCACACTAAGTATTCATTTTGCGCATTGCACTAGAACAACTGTCCAGACGAATACAAGTTTTATGGGAGCTTCGCAAGCAATACCTGTTTTATATGCGTAATTTGCAGATGTTCACCGCGAAATAGCAAGGTTGCAGTTTCTGTATAAAATGCAGTGTCCGTCGTAACTAAGTTACAAAGGGAGTGTTCACGTTATGTGCAAAATATTGTATAAATTTTATCGCAGAACTTGTGGAAATCTTTATCGCTAAATTATTCAAACACACAGGAGACCATTTCATTACAAGAGCGGCAGACCATTTCAACTTTACATAGCTTCCAATATCTAAGTCTGCAATATTCACGAGCCCCGCAGTTTCAAACAAAATTTAAACTCTACTCCAGGCGTAAATACGCACAAGCAACCGAAACATCCTTCAGAAAGCATGGCTGCCAACCAAGCCGGAGCACACGACGTCCTTGCCTTGACGACACTCGGCTGAGGACTCTACTCGAACTCCTCGCCGCTAATGGTTGCCCGTTCGTTACTCATAGTTGCATCAGCATGATGTGCCTGACCTCTTGGTTCGTGCCTTCATGATTGGCAACTTCCTCTGTTTGTTTGGCAGTTGTGTATCCCCCCCGGCGTGATTGTTTACCCCCATATCGCGTGTATGGATCTGTGGTCTGTGATGTGTGGGTGCTCGATAGTTGCCAGAGTGTGTTTTTGCAAAGAATGGGAGGTCGCCTTTGGACATCTTAGCCTGGGTGATTATGACTCATATCCCGCGCAAAGGTTCGGATACAAGGAGCCCAAGAATTTGCGCTGTATGGTGTGATTCTGCTCTTTCTGGGAGATTTTCATTAGCTAGTCATCGTAGAGCTACTCATGCATGGCAATTTGGGTGGACTTGTACGTACCCGCATAGCCTGACTTCGCCGAGAGCTTACCGGTGTTGTCCCGATTGAGAGAGGAGACAGGTACCGCTGCAGCGCAGCTGTTACTAGGGTTGGTAATGATCTTCAAGGCCACCCCCCCTCCCCGGTGTATTGTGCCACGAACCTTGAATCAGCAGTACATAAGTTGGACTCCTTTATTAGGAGAGTTCGCATTCCTGTTTATATTATTGGTAAGTATATACACTGCATGAAATAACCAGATACCTGCGACTGACAAATTTTCAGAAATAAATGATGTCCGCCGCTCGTTCTTATTCTGGAATTACTCTTATCTTGCAATGTACAGGGTCATCCACTCTTAGGGTGAACACGGCTCAGCGTGGCCGCGCTCTGCGGAGTGCCAGTCCGTCCGGCGCGCATCGAAGTGAAGGGGAGGTGCTTCGCGTCGTCGGCTACAGCTCTTGCTTTGGTGTGAAGTAAACTTCACTAAACGCAGGCGACCGAGGCGGAGGCGTCGAGGGAAAAGCGCATCTCACTAACTGAAGCATTCTCCGGCTGCTTTTGCCTAAAGCTTGTCAACAGCCTGCTTAGTCAATATGCATTAACAGAAACAAGCTTATAAACGACTTAGCATTTTTTTGTAAGTGATGAAGGTAAAAGAACCAAGTCATTCTTTGCGCACTCTTCAACAGGGTGGGGGCCATTTTGTTTTACTGCCACAGCTGTTGGTGCCAGTGCATCGGGACAAACTCATCAGGAGCGCTTTTCATGTGTCTTTCGCTTTACGAACCACCCCATAATCTTTCAGTTTATGAGCGACCAGCCACTAAGTTGAGCAGTCGTTGGCAGTAGCGTATCAGCATCGTACGCTGGTAAGAGAGGTTAGCATGACCCAAGCAAAAAAAAAAAGAGCTCGGCGGTAGATCGGGCGAACGCCCATGGTCAGTTGAAATGTAAACGGCCCGATCTGGGTCGGGCCGGGCTTGGCTTTTGTAAATGACCAGCCTGTTTGCCGACCACCGGGCCGGCGGTTCCCCACGACGGCAATAGCTTGGCTTATCCGCGGCCAGCATTTTACAGCCGTAAGCTGTTATGAGCTCATTCCAATAGCCATTTCGGGTCGCGATGATGCCGCCGCCCGTAGATGCTATCGCATGCGAAAAAAAAGTACCCGCCCTCCGCCGGGATCGAACCCACGCCCGCTGCGTGGGAGGCGGATACTCTACCACTGAGCCACGCAAGCTTCCTTTTTTCCTTTAACTGAGATACGGAAGCACCTGCTATCCGAGAGCGGGAAACGCGTTTATAAACGCGCCCTATGCAGACGCGCAGGCGCAGACAACAAAATGCGATTCAAACGCGGAACGCAAACAACGCGGTCCGAAGCCTCCGCCGGTATGGTGGCTTCATCTAGTTAAGGCGCCGGCAAACGCAACCTTTCAGACACTGTAAATTTTGCTGCAGCCTTAACTAGATGGCGCTAACATACCGACGGACGCTCGGGATGTGACAGCGAATGTGACAGCCGTAGTTGCATTGTCGGCTGCTTGGCTGGGCCGAACGGCACTAGCCATCGGCGATGGAACGCGTCGGCTTGCACGCGCGACGGCGTCCCAAGCGCGTTGCTGACGCATTCACTCAAATTACTAGCTAGTACTGTCGAAACGCTCGTCTAGCTTACGCTGTGACTGTGCTGCGTGGGCCGCGCAGGCCTGCCATATTTTTTTTTCTTTGGCGGTATTCATATTTAGGTTTTATCCACTCAGCTTGCCCCCCCCCTCTCCCCTAAAAAAAAGGTAAATCAATTCATCATACTCGCCAAGTTTGCCCGGTGCCCACCTCTATGGCGTAACGCAGATGCCATGAGTCGCTTCGTGACGTATACCCCACAAAATTATTAAATCAGAATCAGAAACAGTCTTTATTTTCCTGAAGGAAAAAAAGACACCAGACAAAAACCTGTTCATTGAGCAGCTTGTCTCGGGCCCTACAGACAGCGGCAACAGCGGAAAAACAGCAGTGTATGTCGTACACCCGTACGAGAAAAAGCAATAGGAGAAAAAGCAACAGTAGAAAAAAATGAAAAAAAGAAAGAGAAGAAAGAAACGGTTTGCACTAAACTGCGAAGAACAAAAAAGTTTACACAAATATTTCCACACTATGTAAAAAAAAATTACATACATACACCAATACAAAACTATATTGTACACTGACATGTTTATTCACACGTACGCGTGCAAAACACCCGTAGTAGTAGCGCGCATAGACAATGCCTGCAAAATCATTCCAAACTAATCCACACAAAACAACGAACAACGCCGAATGTAAACTACATGATATAAATCTGCTACCAATTAAGCAATTCCGCTTAGAAACTGTTCCGTTAAAGCACGTTTATTTACTCGGGGCCATCAATTAAGGTTGTATTAGCGTTCAGGGTGTAAGGTGTTACATACTTCAACATTGTTGACCGTAATTCGTTGGAGTTTTGGGAAGACACCACTTTTCTAATTGTCGAGGTTGGCTGGCGGTACGCGTTCTTTCAGTGCTGATATTGTGATAAGGAAGTTAGTACGAAGCATGGCTTTAGAGGTGAAAAAGAAACAATAATGTGTGGTAGCAATGGTGGGGGGAGAATATACATATGACCTTTTCCGAGGAAGAGGGTGAAATGAACTGGAAGCGAATAACGACCTAATTACTTGGCAAGACGTAATGTAAGCTACAAACACACACGTCGACTATAAATTTTTAACTCCAAAAAAAAGAGAAAGAAAAACGTCCGCACCACTTAATTACTTTACATCAGCTTATCAATGTTATCAAAGGATTCATCGATTATTCTTCTAAATGAGAATGCGACTTCCTGCGTCAGATACGCGACAATGAACCGGGACTGCTTCCGCAAGTTTACATAAAATTTGACAAGAAAATTTTGTTGTATATTTTATTGCATGTAGCAAATGAATGTGGGGCGTAAAATTACTGCCAAATCAGTTGCTATACCGAATAGAGCAGTTTCGTGCATCACGTAAAGCGATCCACGCACACCTGCGAGCGACATTTCACGGCAATAAGACAGCCGCGGAGCAGCGGATGTCACTCCTTAGTTACTGTCGAAGTACTCATCTTGCCCTCTTGAATGTAGAATCGATGACAAACATGATAAAATATACATTCTTGATTGAACAATCGTTCTCTAACTTCCTGTGAAATTTATGGCCGGTGTTGGTCATTTTCTTAAGTCAATTAACCAATTTGTTTATAGCATCAAGAGAAGCGCGAAACGGCGCGCTAGGCTCATTACGTCGTGAGCCCGATGTGAAAAGCACTCCTGATGTATTTGTCCGGATGCAGTGCACCAACAGCTGTGGCAATAAAATAAAATGGCCCCACCCTGTTAAGGAGCGCGCAAAAAATAACTTTGTTTCTTCTACCCTCATCACTTACAAAAAAAATTATAGGTCGTTTATGTGCTGAGAAGCTTGTTTCTGTTTATGCATATTGACTAAGCAGGCTGTCGACAAGCTGAAGCAAAAGCAGCCGGAAAATGCTTCAGTTAGTGAAACGCGCTTTTCCTCGACGCCGCCGCCTCGGGTGCTCGGTCGCCTGCGTTTATTGGAGTGTATTTCACAGCAAAGCAAGAGCGGCGCGCTCCCGCGCTCTAGCATAAAGCCCTATATAGTCTTCAAAACTCCGCCCAGGCGGCGCTGCGGAAAAACCCACCACCAGCGCCCCCATCGCAGCCTTGGCGCAAACTGAGTAGTGCAAAGAGATGGCGATAGTTGTCCGCAAGCGAAGCTGCATAGGCCACAATGGAGGCACGGTTTCCTAAAGATCAAAGACCTGGAAAGCTTCTCCGCCCATCCACACTTCGGATAGGGAGGAAGCTCAGCGAGCGAAGTACGTGTACAATGTAAAAGAAGTTTCAGGTTTATTTTGGCGCGCTGCAACTCGCAAGTACACCAAGCATCGTACGACATCGAGTTCGAGGCAAGCACTCCGACGTCCGTTTCTCTAGCGCCTAAATGTGTTAAATTTGGGTACGTACATAATGTGAAAGCGATGAAGTACAGATATGATTAATTCAATTAGCTATGTAGCTTACGGTCAGTGGTACATAGCTCGCTTTGTAAGGGGCGAATGGCCCTGGCGACCTTCGCCTTTTCAATTGCGTTCTCGCTTCCTGTGCGCTCGAGCATGTTATCGCGCATCTTCGAATGTTCTCTTCACAGTTGTCTTCCGTTTGTATTTGCTGCAAACGTGCGTGCCCGCTTTCGCGGGGTACAACCTAAGGCAAAACAAACCTAAAGGTGGTCGCGAACAATATTTTGGGATTTATTCGTTTGAACGCGTGTTAGCATTGCTAGTTAAAACCGGAACGTTGAGCCTTCAACGACGTGCGCGATGCTGCGTCCATTATGATGTTTATCGTGCGCGTCTTAGTCTGCCGCTAGCTGCTCACTCCATGCTACAAGGCGCGCGCCACGGTCAGAGACTGCTGAGTTCGGGTAAGTGGGAACGTGACTTTAGCTCGAGACAGCTATCACGTTCATGGCAATTTACAACGCAACAGTAGCGTCAATTGCTGCGCTTTTCGTAGCACGCGGAGCTGTCGCGGTTGCCGACGTGCTTGCCATTGTTCTGACGAGTGAGCCAACAAGCACTTCATGGCTTTATGGCAGTTTGGAGACGCGTCTGGACTAGCAGAGAAATTCATAGCTCTCTTTCTGGGTGTTAATGCGCAAAACATTCGCAATATGAACCAAAATTAAGTTAAATTATTGTTTCGCACTCGCTAGCTGCTTAGGCAACTTAGCAAGGGAGTCGGACTTGGCACTACTCAATTATTACTCTTCACACGGCATAAGGCGCTATGCTTCTTGCAAAACTCTGTCGAGTCTGACGTCTATACTGTAGCAGACGACGCGAAGCACCTCCCCTAGGCTCCAGTGGGCCTCCGCCGCTTCGCTTCGATGCGCGGCCGCGCCGGACTGGCGCTCGCAGAGCGCGGCCACACTCAACCGTGTTCACCCTAAAGGCCCAACCACAAGGAACGGATTGTGACGGATATTGGGGGTCGGCGCCAGCCGGCGGCACGCGACAGCAACGCTCAACGAGGTTATTCACGGCTCTCAACCACAAGCGACTGTCGACTTCGATGTATTTCAAGCGTGGCGCAATGTGGCCAGATCCGTGGGACCGAGTTAGCCGGCAGTTTTGGAAAATGTTGCGCTAATAGAACAACTGTTTTACTTCAAAAGGCCTTCTTCAAGTTTTAAAAGTTATCCGTAGCTCTAGTGCAAACAGATACAGTGTTTGCTGGTTGTCTGTGCTTTTGAAAAACGCAGAACCAGTGACAGAGCATGGATAGCATCACAGCAGCAGCTCAGAGATGGTCATAGCTCTAGAGGACACAGACAGAACGAGAGAGAACAGGCGTCTTGTCCGTGTACTCAAGCGCTATGACCACTCTGATGCATCTAACACTAGCCCAAAACATACTTGTAAACCAGCAGCTGCCGTGCTCGCTAAAAGGCACGTGCACGCTAGCGGCAACATGCATATCGGCGAACCGGCCTCCAGTGCCGTAGAAACTTGCCACGAGAGAGGTGTCCGGAAGTAGACGACAGCTCGGCGGCGCACTGCCCGCTGCAGGACCGCCAGGCCACATCGACGACCGCGAATCTGCGCGCTCCGCTCCCGACGATGTAAACATCGTCTGCATCTGTCCTAGCAAAATACTTACGCACGTTATAAACATGAGCGTAAATTGTACATTGTATGAAAGACGATACCACTGTCGAATGTTAAACACAATCCGAGAGGAGCTGCAGTGCACGGCTACCGACGGCATACAACCGGATCGGCTGTGCCCGCATCGCAGCCGACGGCGCGAATGTCGGCATTTTTGTCTTCGTGTAAATTATTGTGAAAAGTGACAACGGTGAGAAAATATTGCGGCTTGTGAGCGTCGTGAATTCATTCCGAAGCACCGTCAGTTTAAGCTTTCGAGTGGCCGGAGTAGGCCTAGCGACGATATCGGCACCGCCGAACGATCAGCTGCGGTGAGGCTGCCGTCGCTGCCAGAGAGACCACTCCTCGGTCACTGATTGTCCACATCGCTGTACGGCTGCCGCACAAATGGGACCTGGTCCCATCCTGTCTACGGCAAGGAAATCTCGCCGCTCGCGAGCGAAACCGCCGTAATACGGAGGCCCACGAATGGCAAACGGCGTGCGGTGAGGTGGCGTGCCGGTAACGTGGACGGGCCTTAAGTGTGCACTTCGGCGTTCCTTAGATGTGCCTGTCTGGAAAGAGTACATCATTATCTATGATACCATACAAAGCTGCACCCTTTTCAATGGCCGGAGCACGCGCGAGCTATCGGCTGCTTGGGACGCGCACGAGGCACTCGCGCACGCGGAAGTTCGCTTTGTAAATGGCCTCCGAGCTCGCTCACATTGCGCGCCGTGCCGTCTCGGAGACCATAGTTTGTTTGCCTCTTGCGTGTACCGCCACTTCCGCCATCGGCGCTGCAGTCTGGCATGCTCGGTCTTGCGGCACCGAGCGAGCGTGAACCGGCGGCGCATTGTTCTTCATGCCGCCGGCGGCCCGCCGTGTGCCGCCGGTTGGCGCCGACGCCGCAAATCCGTCGAAGATTTCTCCCTTGTGGTTGCCCCTTAAGAGTGGACGACCTGTACAACTTACGAACTTCGGTGTGTAGGTCCGATTATCTTAACGCGAAACAGTTCGAAATTAGCCATGTACGTCGCACGTTTGGTACATTGTACCTAGCTTTCTAGAAGTATGTCGGATACTTGTATGAAAAAACACTCCCGCGTCCGTATAACATTCTCAAAGGATACAACGGGCGTATCTGGCCACGACATAAAAAGAAAGCTCAAGTGAGAATGATAAATTACGCACAAACACAGTTTACGAAGGCAGCCAATCTGATCTGTGAATATTCTTAAACAGAAATAACACTTGATCAAGCTCTTCATCCTTGTGGGCCTTCTTTTTGCTGCCTATCCTTTGTGTTGCCTCAAACGCTGCAACTTAATCTTCCCAGGCGATTTGTAACACAAAAAGGCGTACTTAACAGTAATTAGATTTCACTTGGTTATGCGCGCGAGGCGAGGAAAAAGGAGGCCAGAATCTTTGCGAGTACCGCCTCAAGCCATCACCTATAGAGCCCCATATTCTATCTTAATAGCCAAGTAGCCCAGTATAATATCCTAGCTGACTCAAACGTTTTCAAAACCACACAAGTGTTTCAAGTACCTTCCCATGTATCACGCAGTCCCGACTTCCGTATCACCTATGAAACCAACATTCAAGAAGACGTTGGAACCCATTTGCTGAGCTGGGAGTGCGTCAAGAGCGACCTCGATTACATCCAGGTAGGTGTCACTGAAGCACTAAAAGCAAATAAGAGACAACTTAAGTTCCTATATTCATGACGACGAGTGACATTAAAACCACTCAACCTCTTCCAGCGACGATTGTGCGACACGAAGTACATGGCGATGGAGATGTTGGCAATTCTCATATACCGGTCATGGTGGTAGAGAGGGTACCGAGAGTTTAGACGCGCATGTATATATATATATATATATATGTTTGTGTATATATTTTTCCTGCAAGGAGATATGGGGCTGTATTTTGTAGCCTTTCTTTTCTATTCTTTCTTGTCTTCGTCATACATGAGTTCAGGTCTTGTTATATATATATGAACGAGCAGAAAGGAAACTGAAGGGCCCAATTTCTATTACTCATATCATAAGAAGCCAACAACACTGACACAAGGACAACCAGGGGAAATTACTTGTACTTACTAATTCAATTAAAGAAATTATAGATTAATGCAAATGAAAGTGGATGAAAAAACAACTTGCGCAGGTGGCGAACTATCCCACGTCTTCGCATTACGCGTGCGATGCTCTTACCAATTGAGCTACCGCGACGCCGTTTTCCCATCACTTACTGGGCTATTTATGTTTTACTACTAGAAATTAATCCTGGGAGTGTTAGCCAGCGCCCACTCACAAACCTTGGCGGCGGATGTGGAACACTTTCTGCCGCAGGCGTCACGAGTACGTGATCTTTTCGGGTGAAAGCAGCTGGTCAATAAACCCACATATGCTACCTGAAGGCATCAATGTTGCCGGATTCAAAACCCTCGTATATATGAAGGAGAAGGAAGGGAACGAGGGGCCAACAAAGACCAAGGACAACACAGGAATAATTACTTGTACTTACTAATTCAATTAAAGAAATTATAGATTAATGCAAATGAAAGTTATTGAAAAATAACTTGCCGCAGGTGGGGAATGATCCCACGTCTTCGCATTACGCATGCGATGCTCTTACCAGTTGAGCTACTGCGGCGCCATGGTGGCGCTGGGTAACACAGCCAGGGTTAATTCTAGTAGTAAAATATAAATAGCCCAGTAAGTGGATGGGAAAACGGCCGAGTGACCCAAGTTGGTCCGGTGGTTCGTTCCAGACCTATACCTCAACACAGCAGCCCGGTACGCTACCATTCGACCACGCACAACCGAGTGGCCCAGATAGGCGGGGAAACAGTTAAGTACAAACATACAAACATCGATACATACATACATACATACATCATACATACATACATACATACATACCTACATACATACATACTACATACATACACCATACATACTACTACATACAACATACATACTACATACATACATACATACATACATACATACATCATACAGACATACATACATACATACATACTACATACATACAGAATACATACATCATACATACTACTACATACATACATACATACTCCATACATACATACAACATACATACATACTACATACAGTACATACATACATACAGACATACATACATACATACATACTACATACATACATACATACATACATACCACATACATCATACATACAGACATACATACATATACATACATACATACATCATACATACGAACATACATACATACCTACTACCATACATACATAGCCCGGGAAAGTGCGTGAAATACCCTAACAATGCTAATGCAATTAAAACCTAAATTCTGGGCAGAAACTCATCTCAAGATTAAATCAGGTTAAGACAGTCTTGCATTGAAGCACTGTAAGCGACAACTGCCATATTGCAATTCTTCAAATTACAGTTCAGCTGATTTCCTTCAATTGTCTTGTTTCCGACAATTATTCACATATCTGGTCGCAAATGCTCCTCGCTAAATGCACGCTAATGATCCATTCTGTGTTTTTTTCTCTCCACAATCAGCTGCTTTAAGTACGAAATGCATTTAGCTCCCGTTGTCGACGACCTTTAAGTGACCTTGAGCCAAAAGCCGAGCCGTTATCCGGGAACTCAAGCGAGAACATCCGGGCATCGTTGCGAGCACAAAGCGAGATCATCTGTGCCACCAGTCAAATTTAAGTAAATGCGATCTCTGGCCCCCAACCCTTTGTGCAGGACCGGATTACATACGCTAGTTATTGCGCAAACAAGTTACAAAATATTTCTTCCGATTTCTTCCTCGTGGCTGTTCACAATATCACTCAAGCTACAACTTCTTGTACGATGAAGTTTTATTTGTCATTTCCAATAGTGACGTTCAAAAGGCAGATACAGGCACCATAGACTTGAATGTCATCTTTTAGCGCTGATACAGGGTTGTCCGGGCTCTTTTTGACGCCAGCGTCCGTGAGTTGGCCGCACATTTGCTGCCGACCTCTTCGACGCGACAAGAAGAAAAAGAAGCGACAGACGCTGAGCGCACTGCACTGTTGGAAGAAGAAAAGCGGTTGAAAAGCGGCGGCACCACAGGCAGCAAAAGACGTCATATGGTAGCCATTTCATGCTTACATGTACTCTGGATTAAGGGAGAGCGAGCAATTCTTTATGCTGACTTTTTGGCTTCTATGTAGCTGATTTTAATTATCTGCTGACTTTCGCACCTCCTTGGCTCTTGTTCTGGTTGTCTACCCCTGCCACATACCCAATGGCCCCAGTTGTCAATTCGGTCGCATACCCAGTGGCGGAAGTTGGCGTCATAGAAGTTGGTTGCGGAGATACATCACACACACACACCGCAAAGTGGGTGAAGTAACATTCCCAAAGAAGGCTAATTTGATTAAAAACATTGCGGCATAATCCATAGAAGATTATCGTCAAAGCCAGTGATAGCTTCATTGTGATAACTGCTGCCTATCCCCATGGAAACGCGTGAATCACAAACTTTTATAGACACATCAACAAACACAGTAATTGATGGTCTCGTTGTGAACCACAATGCCGAATGATACGACACAATAGCTCTTGTTTTAAGCACTGCACCCGAGTTGGAACAGGCTGCAGCTTCGTTGCATTGGCTATCCATCAAGCGGCCGCAGTCGATGCGCAGGTCTCGTTTGCGAATAGGGCACTATCACTAAAATATATTTAAGGCTACTTAGTCCTAACATTTTGGCCCACAAAGCTGTGAAGGCACTTTTTTTCTTTATTCAGAGCGACTGGCCTGTGTGAACGCCTTGACTTGCTCAGGCCCTCCGCGTGCGCGCGCGAGCTCACCGCGTCCTTCCTCCTCCCGTCTCTCTATCTCATCTTTCTATTCCCTCTTTCCCGTCCCCAAGAGTAGGGTAGCCAACCAGACGTATTTCTGCGTGGTTAACGTCCCTGCCTTCTCTCTTTCTCTTCTCGTCCTTCTCCTCCTTGGCACCTCCATTCTGGGGAGTGATAAGAATTCGCACGTACCAATATTGTGTACGAGGTGCCATCGAAGTTATCTCTTAGGGCACACATCCAGTGTCGCATACTCAGTGACCCATGTTGCCAGCTCGGCAAGACAGTAGCCAGCACGTAACTATTAGCCCAAGCTGACACTCCCCCCGTAAATGGCCAGAAATATGCAAGCCGCAAACTTAAACGAAGAGCCAAAGAAACCATCTCATCAAAAAAAAGAGGAAAAAATGACCAATGATTGCGATACTCCCAAATGCAAACTTTGAGCTAATTTGTATACGTATTTTCATTTCGCGATACATTGAGGCACCGAATTTGAGACCGAAATCACCGCACCGACTGGCAGTAGGCCAGCGCCGTCAGCGCCTTCGCAGAAGCAGTATGGGAACGCTGGCAGGATGAGCGGCGTCGGAGCCAGCTGTGGAAGAAGACGATGACGAAGGCGCGTGCAGTGGCACGAGCGCGTTCGCGCGGTTACGCCGAGGGACGCCGACGCCCAACCCAGGAACGGGTGCCTAATAGCTGCGCT
The DNA here is from genome assembly GCF_013339745.2 of Dermacentor silvarum. Lineage (NCBI taxonomy): Eukaryota > Metazoa > Arthropoda > Arachnida > Ixodida > Ixodidae > Dermacentor > Dermacentor silvarum. Next base: position 444,200,529 of record NC_051154.1, read on the forward strand.
CTGAAAACTGGCATTTCTTATATTTCGGCTTCCCATTTTTGGAGCACTCGGTGTGGTACACTGGGTATATACCACTGTGACGCAATAGGTATGGAAGCAATAATGTTTTAATAGGTGTCATACTTCTATGTGCATACATCTTTCATTAACGTTCTGCCCTCGCCAAGCATTATGCACCGCCTTAGACCTCGCGACATAGAGAGCCAGCAGCTAAATGCGACGAGCCGTGTGCCTTTCATCTGCTACGGCCGCTACTTCGCTAAATCAGACAAGTGTCAGCTCATTTAGATTCCAACATTCCTAGGCCATGGGCGTTTTATTTAACTTTATTTATTATTTCTCAATGTCGGACACAGGAAACAGTCGTCGCCAATAGGTGATCTGTTCGCTTGCAACCACGGCACCTCGCCACATTTCTTCATAAACGTATGTTAATCGTGACGAAAAGTGTGCGAAGTGTGCACTCAAGCTTTCGCCTTAGCGTTTTACAAACGTGTAACACTTGCTTAATTTTACTCGTGCAGTACCAGAGCGAACGCTCATCTGCGTCTCTATCAGCGTTGCTGGAAGAACTTATTTTTACGCTGGAATTCCTGCTAGGGTTGGCAATGATTATGCTGTTATGGGAGAAGCGTAAGCGTGAGATCTGTTATGCTAGGAGCGGGGCAGCTGTATGCTGAGTGTAAGTGACAATTGTTGCTAAGATTAGAGCAGGGTCTTGCAGCATGCAATGAAGCGTACATAAATGGTAATTCCACTAAGCACACAGCCACTCGTAAGAGTCATGTGTCGCCTTTCATCGCCCGCAAGATCGGCTATCTGTCGCAGGAGCTTTTCGACATCGGAGATGACAAATACTTTACAACGTACGGTTGGCAATGTTGGTGTGGTGCCGTGTAAAAATTTCGCCGGGGTCCTGCCTGCTGTACAGGTACTGATTGATTGGCCGTGGTCTAACGGTTAGGGCGTCTGACTCGGCTGCCGCTGCGTTCGAAACCCACCACCCGAGAGCCACCGGTAAAAATGGTTAGAGGCGGTCCCCGGCCAGGTGCCCGGCTTTCTACGGGGTGTGCGCTTAGGAGATGCCTCGCAAACACCGCAACGCCCCCCTCCCCTCCCAGGGAGGTTTGGCAAAACCCTGTTTCGAATAAATTTCAGCCAGCAAAGGTACTTCGGGTTACGTGGTTTTTCACGTGTTCGAAGGGTCATTACGTCGCCCTGGCGCGTAAGAGAAAACTCACAAAGTTTACATAGCTTACCAAACATACAATGTCATGTCGTAGACGAAGTGGCATTGAACTCCCATCGATGTCAGTTGTATGCAGCACATTGGAAGGAAGCTTTCGTATGCTGTCTGTCTTCCGCTGACTCACAGCTTTGATGGAAAACCTATAGATAGTTCAATATCGATATATATAGAAGTTCAATAGATAGCTATTGTGCCAATTTAGCCTGGCGTAATTTAGTAGCAGTGCTGCAGTTTCTCAACCTACGCCTGGAGGAAGGGCGTGGGCAGCACTGTGGAGCGAGTTCTACATTTGGCTTCAGTTCTCGGTACATTCTGAGAGAGCCGCCATGTCTTCTTCCTTCTGCATATCTAATGACTGAGACAAGTACGCCTTTTCACTACCTTTATCGACGGCATAGGTACTTCGTGCCCCGCAGGGGCGTCTGCGCAAGCAGGCGTTTGGTGAGTTGCGCCACCACGGACACGAGCACATGAGGGTTAGACCCTCCCGCGTGTAGCCGTGCGCGGCTGAGCCGTGTCTGGGGAAAGGGGGATCCTGGGGGTTGAGCCGATGCCGGGTGTCCGGACCTTTAAGGCCCCCCGGCAGAGGCAACACACCTCTTCGGCCTCTGCTTCACATAGACGGCACCCCTGGACTGACCCACCCAGGGGAAATCGGCAGTTGCCTTTTCCTGTCCTTCTCTTCAATCTTCGTCTTTCTCCCTCACTTTTAATCTTTCCTGTCTTCTTTTCTCTTCCATTTACTTCTAACTTTCCTGGCGGCGAGGGTTAACCTTGTGTGTCATAACCACCCTTGGTTATACGTATTTGGTTATAGCGGGAACGTACAGCTGGCGTTTGTGGGAATTGTGTTTACAGGTCCTACATCGTCCCCTTGTTGGGCTCCATGGTGGGTGGCTGGCGTTCCTGCCGAATGAATATTATTTTTATGGCTTGGTCCTTCCCCGCTTTACCCGATCGCCCCCAGAAAAGGGGGCGCACCGATGAAGTGTTCCAGTTTTTTGGACGACAAAAAGAAAACTTTCCGAGATACCATGTAGTACATTCCCAGAAACCAGAAAAGACAGCAAGAATTATGTCACCTTTCGTAGTTGCAAAATCCCTGACGGAAACCTTTGGTGCAGGCTATAAAGTGTCTAAGATGGCGAGCGGTGATCTCCTTCTGGAGCTCCGTGACAAGAAGCAATATGAAAATCTGCCTAAGCTAGTGTCATTCGGGAACATCCCGGTGACAGTTACCCCACATCGTACTATGAACACAATTCGAGGTGTCGTGTCCGATGATGACCTGATGGAACTGACTGAAGCCGTACTTCTAGAGGGTTGGAATGATCAGAATGTGATCAATGTCAAAAGAATTAAAATGAGGCGCGACGGAAAAGAGATCGATACCAAACACCTAGTACTCACATTTGGTTCAAGCAACCTGCCCGATACTATCGAGACAGGGTATATGAAGATCAGGGTTAGGCCTTATATCCCAAATCCTCTGCGATGCTTTAAGTGCCAACGATTGGCCACAGTTCTCAAAACTGCCGTGGCCGCCTCACCTGTGCCAAATGTGCCCACGAACATCCATCCGAATCCTGTGAAAACGCTCTACACTGTGTAAACTGCGATGGGGAGCATGCCGCATACTCGCGGTCCTGCCCGTCTTGGAAAAGAGAGAAAGAAATCGTGACGATTAAAGTAAAAGAGAATCTATCATTCAAGGAAGCACGAAGGCGGGTGTCGTATCTGCCAAAAAAACAGCTTTGCTGAAGTGGCGCGTCAGGGGGCAGCGTCACAACAGCCACCGGCTGCTGTCCAGCTCACGCATAGTGAGCCGCCAGCGATGCCATCCGCCCCCTCGGCGGGTGCAGCTAGCGCTGCTCCGCTATCTCAGAACAAGGGGCCATCGACCTCCGGGCTGGTGGCCTCTAGGGTCCCACCTCTTGAGGCGAGACCCTCAAGACGAACACACCGCTCGCAAGAGCGGATGCCCAGCGCCTCAGGAGAGGCGATGGACACAACCTCCAGCCAAGCGGCGCATCCAGCGCCTATGGAGCGGCGGGCGTCTCTCGACCGCTCCAATAAAGAGAAATTGCGCATAACGGGGCCTGAGAAGGGCTCTGTAGTCTAAGGTATTGCACACCTAAGCACACAGCACAACACTCCTTTTAATATGGGCACTCAAATAGTTCACTGGAACGTCAGAGGTCTCCTCCAAAATCTTGACGACGTTAAAGAACTCCTCCGCAAGTTTAGTCCCAGGGTGCTGTGTGTTCAGGAAACACACCTCAAACATACACAAACAAATTTCCTCACACAGTATGCTATTTTTCGCAAAGACCGCGATGACACTGTTGTGTCATCCGGCGGTGTTGCTATCATAGTTGACAGAGGTGTTGCCTGTCGGGAAATAAAACTTCGTACGCCCCTGGAGGCAGTTGCTATCCAAGGGTGCTGTTTGACAAGCTAGTCACTATCAGTTCTATATACATCCCTCCAACTTATCAACTTAATAAAACCGAATTTCAAAACTACATAGATGAACTTCCGGCTCCATACATAGTTGTCGGAGATTTAAACGCACATAACTCATTGTGGGGAGACTCTCGTTGCGATGCGAGAGGTCGCCTAATCGAAAACTTTCTCTTTTCCTCAGGAGCACGTATACTTAATAAGAAAGAGCCAACATACTACAGTGTGGCGCATAATACATACTCCTCCATAGATTTAACTATAGTATCGAGCACACTAATGCCATACCTAGAGTGGTCCGTTCTTAAGAACCCTTTTGGGAGCGACCACTTCCCTATTATACTAAACTTAACAAAAGAAGATATAAGCTCACCACACATTCCCCGATGGAAGGTTGACACAGCTAACTGGGAACGTTTCCGAGAACTTACGTATTTGCGCACGGATGATATTGCATCCTTTAATATAGAAGACGCTGTGGCGTATATTACAGGCTTTATAATTGACGCTGCCACGAAATGCATCCGTCAAACTAATGGCCTAGCGAATAAACGTCGCATCCCGTGGTGGAATGAAGAATGTAAACAAGCACGGAAAAACCAAAACAAAGCTTGGGGACGACTTCGCTACTCTCCAACTGCCGAAAACTTGATTAGTTTCAAACAAATAAAATCCCAGGCTAGAAGAACACGTCGACGTGCTAAAAGGGAGAGTTGGGAGAAGTACATCTCCAGTATAAATTCTTACACGGATGAGACAAAGTGTGGAATCGAGTAAATAAATTAAAAGGCCGGGAGGTACACCCATTACCGTTAGTCAGTACCCAAGATGAGAGCCTGGAAGACCAGGCAGATTGTCTGGGTGAACACTTCGAACATGTATCCAGTGCGTCCCACTACACACAAGCATTTCTGAGGTTCAAAGAACGCGAAGAGCGACAGCCCCTAAAACGTAAAGGTTCATCGAGTGAGGCCTACAACAATCCATTTACTTTAACTGAACTGAAAGCATCCCTCGCTTGCTGCAATAACTCGGCGCCAGGTGGTGATCGTGTCATATATGAAATGATTAAGCACCTGAATCCTGAAGCGCTGAAAGCACTCCTGTCTCTTTTCAATGTCATGTGGGCGCATGGATATATCCCGTCTTCGTGGAAGGAAGCTATAGTCATTCCCGTGCTTAAACAAGGCAAAGACCCGTCCCTAGCCAGCAGCTACAGGCCAATAGCGCTAACAAGCTGTCTGTGCAAACTATTTGAAAAAATGATCAACAGGCGCTTAATCTGTTTCCTTGAAAATAACAATTACTAGACCCCTTCCAATGTGGTTTCAGGGAAGGTATGTCCACAACAGACCACCTTGTTCGCATTGAGTCTTATATTAGGGATGCTTTTATACATAAGCAGTTCTGCCTCTCAGTGTTCCTCGACCTAGAAAAAGCTTACGACACGACATGGCGCTACGGCATTCTCCGAGATCTCTCTGCGATGGGTGTCCGTGGCAACATGTTAAACTCAATCGAAAGTTACCTATCGAATCGCACATTCCGCGTAAGAGTGGGTAACGCTCTTTCTAAGTCATTCACCCAAGAGACCGGTGTGCCACAAGGGGGCGTGCTTAGTTGCACACTATTTATCGTAAAAATGAGTTCCCTGCACACAGTCATCCCACGCACTATGTTTTATTCTGTTTATGTCGACGATGTGCAGATAGCCTTCAAGTCATGCAATATTGCCATCTGCGAACGACAAGTGCAGCTTGTAATAAACAAATTGTCCAAATGGGCAGATGAAAATGGTTTTAAGGTAAATCCCCAGAAGAGCACTTGCGTACTCTTTACTAACAAGAGAGGCGTAACGCCAGTCTCAAGTATTGCAATCAAAGGAGATGCGCTCTCTGTGAGCAGCGAGCATAAGTTTCTAGGCATTGTTTTAGATTCGAAGCTTACATTTATTCCTCATATTAGTATCTGAGGGCAAAATGCCTGAAGACAATGAACCTTTTAAAGCTTCTGTCGCGTACGACTTGGGCAGTGATCGAAAGTGTCTGCTGAACCTCTATAAAAGTCTTGTCCGCTCACGCCTCGATTACGGAGCTATAGTGTATAATTCCGCAACGCCAGCTGCATTAAAAATACTAGACCCCGTTCACCATCTGGGTATCCGCCTTGCGACCGGTGCTTTCAGGACAAGTCCAATCCAGAGCCTCTACGTAGAATCGAATCAGTGGTCGCTTCATCTGCAGCGGTCATACAGCAGTTTTACATATTTTCTGAAAGTACAAGCAAACATTGAACATCCTTCTTATTCAACAATAAACGATGTGACCGCTGCCACACTCTTCCGTAACCGACCTGCAGCGAGAAAGCCGTTCTCTTTGCGTGTGAGGAACCTCAGTGAGGAAATGGGTGTTCCGCTGCTTGAACAATGTCCTATGGCTCCAGCGAAACTATTGCCACCGTGGCACTGGCAACTCATAGAGTGTGACACATCGTTCATAGAGGTCACTAAACACGCGCCAGAGGCACACATTAAAATGCATTTCTTAGAACCCAATCTAAATACTCGTGTACACAGTTTTACACAGATGCTTCCAAGTCACATGCCGGGGTATCTTATGCAGCCGTCGGCCCATCCTTTTCGGAATCCGGTGTACTCCACCCGGAAACGAGTATCTTTACCGCTGAGGCCTATGCACTATTGTCGGCTGTGAATCATATAAGGGCATCAAAACTTCAAAAAGCAGTTATATTTACAGACTCCCTAAGCGTGGTGAAAGCTCTGATGTCACTCTGCAAAAACAAAAATCCTGTACTTACTGAGCTCTATTCCAGTTTATGCAGAGCATATATATCTAACCAGCATGTGACTGTATGCTGGGTGCCTGGCCATAGAGGCATTGAGGGTAATGTGCTTGCAGACAAGTTGGCCACATCAACTACATCGCAAGCTATTAATCCTGCGGCTACTATTCCTCCCGCAGATTTGAAGCCTTTTCTGCGAAGAAAACTGCGAGACCACTGGCAGCGCTTGTGGGACGCTGAAAGAAATAATAAGCTTCACTTGATAAAACCACAGTTAGGTTTTCTGGCCACCCGTAATGAAAACACGACGAACTGATGTCCTGTTCTGTCGTCTAAGAATAGGACATACATATGGCACCCACGATTTTCTGCTTACTGGTGATGAACCACCAACCTGTGGTAGATGTGGTGAGAGGCTGACCGTCCTCCATGTCCCGTGGAGTGCCGGGAAGCCAAAGCCGAGAGAAGGAAACATTTTGCGGTAGCATACCGCTACAATATCCCTCTACATCCCATGCTATTTATTGGTGAAGAACCGCTTTTTAATGCCAAAGCAGTCCTCGATTTTTTGAATGATGTTGTGCTACATGTTATTAGCCCAATAAGTTCGTAGCACATCCTCTCTCCAGAGGATGTTCCTGTGATAATTTTTTATAGCACATGCCTCCAGGCCCTTGTGGTTCAAGGGCTCTGTTTAGGTAGTAGTGCTTCTTGCCAATTACTGTATCTTAAATATTTTAAATATATTATTCTTCTTTCTCAATGCATTCCTCATTTCATAGTACACATCATTAGTCATTGCCATGATTTTAGTACATATATATTTTACGCACTTTACAGCGATTATGTTTAGGCCCTTTTACAGCCAAGCTTCATCTACTTCTCAGAATTCATCGCTCCACTGCACACTCACAAACACTGGCATGGCGCTCTTTGGCCATAACTGGCCCTTGCGCCACAAAACACCACACATCATCATCATCATCATAGGTACTTCGTGGCTATTGCGGCACATGGGCCATGCAGTCTTTTTGGGAGACGGGCGGGCTGTTTCTCATCGAAGTTATCGCGGGGACAGCAGAGAATAACTGCCGGTTTTACAGCAAAGCTTGTGTGCGACGCCATTGTCCCTGGTGGTATTGAGAGAGCGTCGTTGCTCATTGGGCGTGCGGGAACGAAGTGGCAAGCTTCTCCTCTCACCATCGCGCCGGCGGCAGCGCGATCTTCCATTGGTGTTGTGGGTAGCATTGTGTGCTAATATCATGGTACATGTCATGACCGCGTGAGTGGCTGTGAGCGGGTGTGGGCAAGTCCGCGCTTAGTTGTATTGCTGCCATCGACTTGTATCTACATCTAGTGTTCGTTGTGGTGCTACCCAGGTAAGTATATATGTAAACACAGTATTACGCGATGAGCTTGTTGGTACTTCATAGCAGGGGCACATAACACAAGAGCTACACAGATTCATGGCGTGAACTATCAACGACTTTATTTCCAGTTTTGCAGCAGTACACATACGAGGTCTGTTAGAAAAGTATCCGAAATTATTTTTTTTTGCGAACACCTGATGGATATGAAGCAAGCGCGCTTGCATCAGCCGACTTTGAACTTTCATGCGCATGCGCGAATTTTTTCGCGCCTGGTACCCTAGAAATTACAGACTATCCGAGAAATTGCGGAAGAGGTGGCATCAGCACTTTTTCTGCACATTCCATTATGACCGAAGATTTGGCCATAAGAGAGTGGCAGCGAAATTCGTGCCGAAGCTGCTCACGGTGGAGCAAAATCAACTTCGTGTTGAAGTCTCACAGGACATGCTGGATGCCATAATCAGTGACGCCGTCTTCATGAACACCGCAATCACTGGTGACGAGTCTTGGGTGTACGGGTACGACCCGGAAACCAAATCCCAGTCGTCACAGTGGAAGCAATACGCGTCACCAAGACCAACGAAGGCCCGCCAAGTGCGTAGCAACGTCAAAGTGATGCTGACTGCTTTCTTTGACTCCCGCGGTGTGGTGCACCACGAGTACGCACCACAGGGTCAAACAATCACCAAAGAGTACTACAGGGATGTCCTCCGTCGCCTACGTGATGCTGTGCGGCGCAACAGACCGGAGTTGTGGTCAACGGGAAATTGGCGCATCCACCACTACAATGCTCCTGCACATTCCTCGCACTTGGTGGAGGGTTTTTTGGCGAAAAACCAGACTCCTGTAGTTCAACGGGCTCCTTACTCTCCTGATATGGCCCCCTGCGACTACTGGCTGTTTCTCAAAATCAAGAGGCCATTGAAATGAGCGCGATTTTAGACAAGAGATGACATTATGGCTGCAACAACAGTTGAGTTAAACTCCATTCCGAAAGAGACCTTCTCGAAATGCTTCCAACAATGGTAGCACCGCTGGGAGAAATGTGTGGAGTCCCAAAGAGACTACCTTGAGGGTGATTAGGTTTCCAACGCTCCATTTATGCCAGCTTTTTTTTCTTCGGTCTTAGGTCAGAAAGTTTTATAACAGACCTCGTATAGCTTTCACGAAGCCTTGAACTGAACACGGGCCCAGCATGGCAGCACAAGAGACAACAAAATATCACAATAGGACTTGGGCAGTAGAATTAATAACCAGTTGGCAAGGCGTAAAAAAGTCAGGTATTGAAGTACAACAAACAACCATGTATGGTGATCAATGCATCAACAAGCCCTACATTTAATTATTAAACAATTCACAATGTTATGAATGTGATATGAATTTAATTCTCACTACAATTATTCGTCTTATTCTGTGTTGTTTGTTGTGTTGTTACTCTCAGAACGTCTTCAGTGACGCATTTGGTAAAAGGGTAAAAGCTATCTGTATAGCTGGTGTTGGTGCGCGCGCGCGCGCGTGTGTGTGTGTGTGTGCGTGTGCGTGTGTGTGTGCGTGTGTGTGTGTGTGTGCGTGCGTGTGTTCGTGTGCGCGTGCGTGCGTGCGTGCGTGCGTGCGTGCGTGTCCGGCGCAATATGTCTAAACCATCTAGCAATAATGGTTCGTTTCTCCTCTTTCTTCAGTACAGGACAACGGAGACAGGAAACTGGACCACGTGTTCCGATTCGGCTGACTGCGATGCCACCGTTAATCATGTGCGAACCACGATGTTCTCAAGTGGATACTTAAGGCTGACCATCCAACAAATACCGCTAAGCGAAGAGGAGGTTTGGTTCCGCGGCTGCAATGACCATGGATGCGGACAAGAACACTCTTTGTCACTCTACTCGCTTGTTTCCGGTAATGATTTCTGCATTTTTCGTACCTCCTGTTTCATGTCTACGGACATTTCTGACGATTGTTTGCCCACACGGTAGGCAATGATGCAGATGGTGCCGTCCCTGCCTGGTGTGCTTGCAGCTCACATACAACAGAGTGTTCCAGCAAATTTGTTCGAAATCTGACCAAAACAGAAAACATAAGTATAACTAAGTGACTTTCTCGGCCCTGTGTTTTTTTCTTTCCTCTCTTTTTTTACCACAGCTGCAGGAATTTTAAATTTGCTCGATGGTTCATTCAGACAATTGCTCATAGGCTTAAACTAATTAACTTTTTAACACAAAGAGTCTAAGAATCGATTTGACTGCGAGGCATGAAGCACATGGTCCTAAGATGTAATAACCTTTTCCGAACTCGCAAAGAGCTGACACTGCTCATTTGTACAAGGCACTTAAATTTGGCTGATTTCTCCCAAAACAGCAACATTTTTAGGTCGCCGTATGGCGATCGTGAAGTGAGAGAGATCGCGGTTTCATAAAGACGCTATCTCATGCTCGGAGAACAATTACGCGGAAACCGTAGTGTTACCAATGGGTATCCGCTAGCAATGTGACAGGCTACGTTTGTTTGAAATGCTAATTATATTTATACATTAACCATAATTCACAGCGCGACAGAAATTGGAAGCTCATCGCTGACGTTTCGCCTGGGCTTCGGAAGCCCTCACGCTAGAATCAGACAAGCTTCGCTTACCCCCATTTTCACGACAGGGGAAGGGCTAGTGATTTTGCATCCTTTGGTCCCACGTGTGACAAGGGTAGTACAAGGGCGCGTTACAAGTCCCTGAGCCCACAGTGGTATGTGCCATAGAGCTTTGACCCTTTCTGCACTATCACCAGGATCGGCCCACTTTTCAGTGTGACACCACTACCACCACCGCCGACACTTGTAAGCCTATAAAGCTTCGCTTAAAAAGGGCCTGAATGTTGTACGCTCAAAATGTAGGCTCCCTCGGAAACAGTGAACACGGCACCTTTCTCCGTGTTCATGGTTTAGTCAGCACAACAGTAACCGCCTGTATGCAAATTTCATGTCTGTCCGAACTGTAGTACGAGTATAGCAGCATAAACTAGGGATGGTAATATCGATGAACGATTAATCGATTAATCGACTAAAAGTACGCCGCAAAACGATTAATCGTCATCGATGTGTACCTTTAATTTAATCGGTTTAATCGATTAAAGCAGTTCGATTAATCGTTTTCCAGACAGTGACTAAAGTGGCCTGAAAATTTGAAATCGTAATGTAGAATGTGGAGTACGAGCAACGACCGCGCGGCTGCGAAGACCGAGAGCGACTGTCGACTGTTTTCCCGAGTCATGTCGAGCTGGCCAAGCGCTTCCCCGCTTTACGCACACGTCACACAGGCTGCCTGGGGCCCAGAGAGAGGCCGCCCCCGTGGAGGAAGAAATAAACTAGGCGAGAGCATTACGTGAGGCAGCTAGTCTTGGCAAGCGAACTCACCGTCAAGCGATTTCCTTCGCTTTTTACTTCGAAGTAGGGTCAACACGTGACCCTGAGTGACAACGTATTGGCCGATAATGTTTGGTTCGCAGCAGTTTCAAATCAGTGCGCACCCGTTCAGCTGCGCTGCTGCCCTGCACCCGGCAGCATTAAACCTACCGCGCGCTCTGATGTGGCGATCACGTGTTGCGCCATTACTTCTTGATGTCAGTCGTGCTGCGATGTTCTCTTCTAATTATTCCTTCCTCCATGCCCACCCTCCTCAGTAAGCGCCATCTTTAACATACAGGGTGTTCATTCTTAAGTTTTACGGAATTATTAGAAATCGCCTGTGGCAGGTAGCATAATTTTATCATTGAGCTGGGTTATTCGATGAGGCGCAAATTTGCACGAGAAGTCGAAACACATATTCAACTAATTAACAAAAAATCACTGATTAACTTCTTAGTTAATTACTTTACGACACATATAACAATTTACGAATTGTAGCCGGTGATCTTGTCAGGCGTATCCACTTGCAATGAATTTCCAGAATGACACCAGTTTGGAGATATGCGCCATCATACTCGCCTTAAAAATGCACTGTTGTTCCACTTAATTTTTTACCAAAATGCATTGAAGCACAAAAGTAACTGTAACGTACATGTATTTCGTCCCACACTTTGAAAAATAGTATCTCGAAACTGGTGTCATCCTGGAAATTCATTTCAAGTAGATGCGTCTTGCAAACTCACCGGCTACAGTTCGTAAATTGCGATATGTGTCATAAAGTAATTAACCAAGAAGTTCATTAGTCAATTTTTGTTAATTGGTTGAATATGTCTTTCGATTGCTCGTGCTACTAATGTCCACTGCTCAACGATAAGAATTATGCTACCTGTCACAGGCGATTTTTAAAAATTCCGTAGTATAGTTGTCACGTAGTAGTTACGATGAAGAAAACAGTCGCAAAACTGTGAATGACGAAACGGACTTTTTATTGGGCGAGCCTGTGCCCACAAAAGCAAGTTTCACTCGAAGCACAATGATAACGGCGAACACAATCGGCGATCGTCGAAATCTGATCATCGGCGAAGCGCGTCGGCTTTTATACATGAGTCATCGAAGGTTCCAGAGTAATCTCTGGTACCCTCGTGTCTTCCAGAAGGTACTAGACAATTGGCGTCGCTCATACAATCAGATTACATAAGCGTCGGTGACAACTGACAACGGATAGAAGCATCGATAACGTTCGAGAAAATTCCGATACATGCAGGCGCTTCCTGGGCCGAGCGATAACGTTTAAGGTGGCGGTCCGGCAGCCCCAGCCCCCCGTTTTGAGTACCTTTGGAGCAACCGCGGTGGCTCTTCTACTTAGGATATAAAGTTGTGGTATATACCATAAAAAAGCTTAATTCTTGTATATTCTAACTATAGATAATATTAAGAAATTGATTAATGTGATTTAGAAATAAATGTTCAAGAACAAGCATGAGATGCATGGTTTTTGCGAACTGTGTCTCAGTTGTGACCATATTTAGAAGAAATTACCGCATTTACTGCATTGCGGCTTGCTCTGTAGCGTTAGGACATATTTATTTCCTAGACGCAGCAAAACAATGTTAAATTTTTACTTTTTGGATCATTTGCTTTTGAAGTTTGCCAAAATATCGCAACTTCTGTTGTAAACAGCCCGGCAACTACACGCTCAAGGAAGCTAAATTTTGGACAAATTAGAGATCAAGCAATTTCCAATTGGGATGCAAAATTTCATTTATGTACCTCTCTTGGCTTTCCTAATAATGCGACCGAAATTAAGCAATATTTAGAATTCTGGTCCTACTTTTGCCAATTTTTGCGGGAAGGTACTAAAGCTACGAAGGTGCGGTGTAAAACTAATAAAGGTACATGAATTAAATTTAGCGTCCTACATGGAAATTCCTTGAACTCTAATTGTCCTAAATTTAGCTTTCTAGAGCATGTAGTGGCCGGGCTGTTTACAACAGAAGTTGCGATATTTGGCAATCTTCAAAAGCAAATTATCTAAAAAGTAAAAATTCAACATTATTTTGCTGCGTCTAGGAAATAGATAAATATGTCCTAAAGCTACAGAGCAAGCCGCAATGCAGTAAATGCGCTAGTTTCTTCCAAATATGGTCACAACTGAGACACATTTCGCAAAAACCATGTGTATCATGCTTGATCTTGAACATTTATTTCTAAATCACATTATTCAATTTCTTCATAATATAAATAGTTGGAATCTACAAGAATTAGGCTCTTTTATGGCATATATGACAACTTTATATCCTAAGTAGAAGAGCCACTACGGTTGCTCCAAAAGTACTCGAAACGGGGGGCTGATGCCGCCGGAGTGGGACCACCACCTTAACATTTGTTAGCCGGTGAAAAGCGGTCACCGGGGAAAGATAAACAAGTACACGTGTCAATATGAACACTCTGTATATTGCTTATTCCTTCACTAGTCACTAGTGGCCATTATAGTTGACCTCTAACAAATTAAACATTATTCTTTATCAAAATTTATACGCTTGCATGTCTTATCCTGGTTCCACCTTTCAAGCGTTAAAATAGGTACTTACGTGATTAGATAACTATGTTTCAGCCTTTTTAAAGCGCCCGAAAAAAAGTCGATTAATCGATTAATCGACGAAAAACCCCGCATCGAAATCGATTAATCGATGATACGCTAAAGCGACGAACGATTAATCGTTAATCGATTAAAACATTTAATCGACCATCCCTAGCATAAACTTGCAGAGTGTACCATTCCCGGTTGCTTTTTGGAGGTTTAATTCCTAGCGTACGCGATCGAATCTCAAGCACCTCACGGAACTAGCCCGACACGTTAACAGCGTCGTGTACGTATAAGCCGCACTGTTATGCGTATTCATGGTTGGCGTTAATTCTGACGACGGCTGTACTTGTCTACTAAACCGTACGAGGTTTTAACGAAATAATTTCTTAAAGACTAACCAGGTTGTTTAGGATTATCGTTCTTGTTTGATGCAAAGAACCGGCATACATAAGAAAATACTAAAATTCCACAAGTGCGACTCCTGCATAAATACTCTCAAAACACGTGTTTTCTTGTATTCCTAATTCTTTTTGTTTAGGCCGTTTGCAGAAGTTCCTCTTCGCTAGTTCTTAATAGCTTTACCTCCTTGAATAAAATAATTTGGTAAAACGACTCCACCTTAGTAAACTTGCTTATTGTTGGTAACGAGCAGAGAATAACACAGGAAGCGACCGTTAATAACAGTGGCACATAGTCTTTGTCGCTATAGCGCCATCTTAAAAACCGATACAAAGAACAATACTGTAAAATTGGAAATGACAGCATAGTACCTGTCGGAATACGATATTAAGTACAACTGTTCAAGCGAAACAAAATACAATAAATTCTGGCAGGTAATATCCACGTATGTTAAATTATACAGTATTTCCTGCAGCGCCTCGAGGGTGCACATAATATCGAACATAAGGAGTTCCTTTTGCAGGGATATCATTCTCTAAATGTCACGTGTGACGTATAAAACACTAAAGAGAATTTTCAATGTGGCCTGTGAAAAGTTGCTTTTGATTCTTTGACGTGAAGCGTCTTAAAATTAGCCAGGGAGCGTCGCTTGCTTAAACTGCATGTAACAAAAGCATGTTACAAGATTGTAGCTTATATATCTGCAAACCTACTAGCCAGGTGCCCTACTTTGGTATCGTTGCGTAGAGGAAAGAAGCCATTACATTTTCATGCACAGATTCCACCATTTTTGCTGCACTCACGACGCTGTAGGAGCTAAATTTAGCCCGCACTGTTTAGTGAACTGTAGCTCGCCAGTAGTTAGTCCATCCGAGCGGGAATGGTCGTGTTTGAGAGAGCGCATTGTGTCATGGTAGATATATTCTATCATACGGGTGCTCATCAAGAGTTAAAAAGCCTATAAGTGTGCAATTTGCTGGTGAAATTTCGCGCTTCCTCGGCTCTACTTCCCACACGTACAGTCCAGACATGGCGTGAAGACATGGCGTGCAAAATAAGTCCATTAGACGCCCACTAACTGTAGCATAAGTTAGGCATGTAAGCTTTGTATTGCGTGAATAAATGTAACTTGTGCACTTGGGTTACGTCCTTTTCTGTACCCTAGTGCCCACACACCGTCTGCAGCAGGCACAAGATGTTTCACGTACACCACTACGGATCTGTCCGTGACACAGCCTATTCGATCTTTCGAAATGTTAGTTACTACCAGCGGCGTTGACTAATTTCGTTTGTCGTTGCTTTTGATTCTATGCTCGATGAATTGAGAGATGCAATGGGGTCCGTGGATAAAAATGCCCTGACTCGTTGGATGTCGTAATTATTTATGAAATATGCTTAAGCAGTACGCTCCTGCACGGGAAGCTAAGGATTGAAATGGCACGTTGCATTTCATGGCTCTTATATTTGTAGTCCGGTTATAATATAAAATAACAAACGACTAAATACTTTTGCAGGACTTTAGCGCGTGTACTAAGTTTAGCCATGACTAGGATCTCACACAAATGAAGTATAATCTCTCTCGGAAAGGGACAAGTTTCTTTAAAAAATAAGTTGTAAGAACGAGAAGACACCCATAAATGTTACAACGAACCATCAGCATAAATTGAAGCGTGAACAAGAAATAACTGTCCGAATGCCTGTTATGCGTAATGACATGGAAGTGCGACGCGTAATCGCTCTGTAGCTGGTTTTTAAGCGTGGAGTTTTCGCAAGTGCACGTCTTCGAGCATGAATTTAGCTACTAGAACAAGGGCAGGTGAGCCCGCAAACAAAGCAACGCATTGGTGCAGTGTCGGAATTGTTCGCGTTTGCATTGGTCCTGATAGTACATAGGCTATAGCATGCAGACACCGTAGTTCACTTCATAAACTACATGTGTGCAAGTTACACATAATATCATGGTTATGAATTAAACTCGAGAGGAGCGTCATTTAAACAGTACACATAGAAATAATTAGCAAGTCTGTACTCTCTAATATATTTTTATTTCTTAGTATACGGTTTCATTGCCCACAATTTAGCCGTTTAAGTCACACGGGATAGGATAAATTTAGCATCCGGCTCGCTGTTATTTTTTATATACATAACACTGTCATCTGCCAATAGCGGGCATCTTTATATATATATATATATATATATATATTACGAAGAGGAGGGAACCGATGTACCGATCGTTGACGTATACACCAAAGCGTACGTAGGCAATTTAGAAGAGCTATGAATTGGGCTACTTGGTGCGTAGTCATTTTTCTTGCGCTAAGTACTGTAGGATGCAACAGGGATGAAACGAACACTGTATTTGAAGCGGACACGAAGTGAAACGGTTTGCGCTCCCCCGTGTCACTTCGTGTCCGCATTATAATGACGCGTGTGCTCTAGGCAGACGACAACGACGATGGGGACATTAACGGACTCCGTCTAGAGGGTCAGTGGCATTTTGGCTGACGACGAAGAAAACGTGTCTCTGTTCTGTTTTCTTGAACAGGTTGTCCTGCTGTTCTTGAAGAACGTCTCCTATATTCTTTTGGTGTTGTACCGCGACAGTAGTGGAGGTGCTAGATATTGACCACCCCTGATGCTCCGCACTCCCTCTGGGAGTCGCTCATCTAGCCCGGACGCATTGTCACCAGTTACACGGCCGCTAGATAACTGGCACGGCCGCTTTTTTTTATCCAGCGGCCGTGCCAGTTACGACCCCCGTGCATCGCTTCAGTCGTCGACTGCTAGACCTTGCCCTGGAGTTCTCCCCTCTTCAACCACCTCTTTCCAGGAGCTCCACACATCTGGCAATGGCCGAAACCAGCCCACCGCAAGCACCCCAGTGTAGTCGGTCTCCCAGTCAACAACAGGAGACGTTCTTCAAGAACAGCTGGACAACCTGTTGATGATGATGATGATGCCTCAATCAATGGCACAACCCACTGTGGGGGATAGGCCACGAACCGGGTGGTATTATTATCGAAATTTAAGATAAGTTAGTTTAGAAATAAATAAATAACAAAAATTAATGGAAAATAAGTGACTAATTGATGATGGGAAACGAAACGATAATAAAAGAATTAAGTAGTCTATACTAGGTTAATCAGCCTTGCCTAGATAGGACTAGTAATATGAATTTAATAATAAATTAAATACAGTAAAGGATAGACGTAAATTTTGAATAATATAATTAATAATAATATAATTGTGATTTTGTGACATTACTTTTTGAATTTGTTAAATCTATAATTTAATGAAGGATAAATAAATCAATCATGGAAAATTGGAAAATATTAATAGGCAATCTTTTTGTGTCACAAAAAATTATAAATGGCTCGGCAAACATGCCCGTGGCTATATCCTAACACCGTGGCTCCAAATGAGAGTATAACTGAACTGCTTAATGGCAGTCCTAGATTGCGAAGTGGGATTTCCAAACATCGTTGTCGATGATTAGAAAACCGCCGACACGATAATAAAAAGTGATCGATGGATTCTGGTTCATTGCAGAGTAGCATAATGGGGATGCCGCCAGACCACATCTGTGCAAGTAAAAATTTAGTTGTGGAATACGGCAACGCAGCCTTGTAAATGTTACTTCGAATTACCGGTTAGGACACCACTGTCGGTTCCAATAAGAATTTAGAGGTATAAAATCTGTAGATTTTGCTAATGCGAGGGTTTTCTTGTCTTCAATAAAAGAAAACTGCCTATATCTGGCAGCAGTGATATGCGCAGTTGCCGGAAGCACAGATATCGCCGGACCTTTTAAAGAAGCCCGTGCTAAAGAATCAGCTATTTCATTAAGTTGGATGTCTCGGTGGCCTGGTACCCATACTAAATGAACTAACCTTAAGTGGCGTGGAGCTAATGTATAAAACGTGTTCAAAGCTGTCTAATTTGTAGACGCGTTAAGCGCGCTGCATACAGAAAGGGAATTTTTGACTATAACAACTTTTGTAACATTTAGCGGTAACTTTCGCAATAAAAGAACTATTGCCAGAAGTTCGGCCTTAAAAACTGATGTGTAATCTGGCAGGCGAAGTGAAAAAGACCAATCGAGGGATGGTGAGTAAATTCCCACGCCTGCCATTCTCTTCACACGAGGAAGCATCAGTCGCTATTACATTTATTGGGAAAAGAGTCCAAATAGTCTTGCAAAATGGCATTAAAATATGTTGATGGCAGCAGTTTTGCGTTATTGGGAAAAATGTCCGCAAACTCTATTTTAAGGGACAATGTGGACCTATCAAACGGAACGATTTCCCTAATGTGAACATTTAAAGGTGCTAATTGTGCCTGCACAAATCCAACCTGTGGGGTATGTAACCGTGGCCAGGTGTTCTCAAAAAATGAATTTGGTTCACTCATAAATATATATTCTGTACGTCTATAAGAGGAGATTCACAAGTTCTTAAGTAGTTTTGAACCGTAAGCATGCGGAATCTCGTGTGAAGAGAAGGTAATCGCGCTTCCTGGTATAACACGTTATATAGCAACGTATTTAGGCATACCTCAACATATTCGAAGAGCTTCTCTTTCTAAAAAAAAGTGGTCTTATTTTATATTTCGCACTTCCAGAAAACAAAACAAGCCAAATTCTAGAATCGGTCGTACATAGATACGGTAGATCATAATTAATGTGTCACTTCGCATACCAGAACGCCGGTTACTGATTCTACGTAATAAACCTACAGCTCGTGTCAGTTTCGTTGCAATATTTTCTCTGTGAGAACGCCAGTTAAGTTTTTCATCTTATGTGATACCCAGGTACTTAAGCGACTCTACCTGTGGGATGGTTCTCTGATCATATAATAATGATAAATGTATCGGTCCGGAAAGCGGAAAGACAAGGACTGCACTTTTGTTTAAGTTTAGTGCCAGGTAAAGGCTGTGAAGCCACTTCTCTAGAATACATAGGTACGTTTGCAAGGACATGTAAAGGGAATTGATGTCTCTTGCTATCGCGAAAAATGCGATGTCGTCTGCATAGGCATAGAGATGAACTTCCCGGCGCAGCGACATTGAACTCATCAACAAGTTAAATAGTACAGGAGACAGAACAATCCCCTGAGGCACCCCTCTTGTCTGATCGAACTTTGTTGAAGAAAAGCCGTTTTGAAAACAATAACTTTTTCTGTTTCTAAGAAATGCGGAGATCCATGTCGTTATATATTTCGGAAAATTGTAGGACTGTCATCTGTCCAGTAGTAGTGGGTACTCGACACTGTCATAAGCTTTCGCCACGTCAAGAGTCACTAAAGCACTCAATTCTTTTCTATTCCGAGCTAGTTGGATACGACTTTCCAAGTCTACATGCGCGCACCAAATGGAGAGACCTGGTAGGAAACCTATTTGACTTGGCCTCAGTAACGAATTTTAAGATATATGATCCACCATGCGATCATATAGAACTCTTTCAATAAGTTTTACCATATTTGACGTAAGAGAAATAGGCCGAATATTTTCAAGATTGTAGCCAGCTCCTTGTTTTTCAAGTAGCGGAATTATTTTGGCTCTCATCCATTCTTGAGGAATCCAAGCATTTTTTGAGAGAATAATTCACTGTGTTCCGAAGTTCCTCAGGAGACATTACAAACGAAATTTTTAGCATGCCATTGGAAATGCCATCAGGACCTGGGGCTGAGGCAGGTAAAGATCTCACGATACTGGTAAGCTCTGGCACTGTGACTTTCACAAAGTCATCCGCTATGGGAAGTCTTAATGCCCATTTGGCAAACATGATGTGAAAGGGATACGGACACAAAAGTTGGCGGGTGGTTTTTTGCGTCGGAACAAAAGTTGAACTGTTAAAAATGACGAATACAACAAGCTGCTTTGAAAAAAAGAACGCGAAACATCTTTTTTTTGCGATTTTCTAGGGTGCCTCGATGCCCAGCGTCGCCGTCCAGGGTGGAGACAACCCCGCTGGCGCCGCCATATTGTGTCACACGAGCTGAGACTCAGCTACGCTTGCGTTCATAAAGTGTTACTCGCGGCGCGCTTCCAAGTGCTTTGCCTTGATGAGGATTTTTTATCGGTGTCCCATCTGCATATCTTTATAACCAATAGCCGTTAACTCGTCGAAGGTCGAAGACGTAAACGTATGGCGCCGGGAACATGCCCCAAGTTGCCTAATTCAATCACATTTAATATGCCGTGTGTATGTTTAAAATACGCACTATTTTTTGCGCTTCGATGCTTCGTATATAATGTTTGCGACCCCCTGTGTGTGGAAGTTTTTCTTTTTCGCTCTTGTATTTTGGTTTACACGTCACGCCTCCTTTACCGTAGCCAGCCACTCGCGCACGGCGGTTAGTTTCCCTTGCGTTGCGCGTGCTCTTCGCGTCCGTTGCAATTATTTGACGATATCTACGCGCAATTTTTGCTTTTTTTGCCCACAAAACTGTGTGCGGACAGGATTAAGCTGGTGTAAAAATAACTGCGATGTGAAAATAAGGTTTAGTTAGTGCTGTAGAGAAAAATGTAATGTAACTTGTCTGTGTCAATCTTGCGTAGTACACACAAGAAATCAAACGATGCACAAAATACATTTACTTATAATGTCTAGCACAATCAATCATGACAGAGATATGTACATGAAAAATTATATGTACTGTGTGGCGCCTGAAGGTTATGTTGAAAGACGAGATAAAAATAATTAATTCGCAAGGTAGGCTCGACACACAATTCGGGATAGAGAGAGTTTTTTTTTATTTATTCATTACATGGGGGGGGGTTCAAGTGAGTACATCAACCTTATTACACACAATATAAATCGAAAACAAGAATGCAAACAAGAAAACGGAACCGCGGGTAATATTAATCAAGATATCTAGCCAGATATCCAGCCAGAATACATACATCAGCTACCATCGAATACGTCGCATCAGCCAAACACATCGATGGTGAGTACAGAACATTTCATAAATAACCATTAGAACACTGATAACTACATTGAAAAAATAAACAACACTGCATACATATCACGTACAAAAACCGTAAATGAAACTAAGACAGTCAAACACAGATTAGCAATGTTTTTCACTTCGAAAATATAGTCCATGATGATGTAGGGCTGTTGACTTTAACAGACGGCGCCCATCCTGTCGATTTCCCTCGTACTGGTCCTCTTCAAAGTGTTTCTAAGTACAGGTAAAACAACAAAAGTGATTATTGATATGAAAAGTTGCCTTGTAAATACAGATAACCCATTACAGTGCTTAAAAATAAATTTTAGCAGAAGCAATGCTGTATGACCTCGCTTCACACGTTTCGAAGAAATGCACAGGCTACAACAGACACCATGCCAGAAAGCGCCGAAACATTTTGGTCCCATGATGCCCCTTAACTCTACTACACCTGGGCATACCGTGCACAGGCATTTAAAGACCGTCACAGTACCCACTACGATCGGGAATGAGCACGAATGACCATCGGCTTACGATCACCACGCTACAAATATGTACAAGTCTAAAAAATCAGCAATGTAACGTAACACCCTGAGGTCCGCAAGATATCTCCTGAGAAATCAGATAAAATCACAATGTTTCGCTTACCACGTACAAAACAGCCGCTCTCCCCAGATGAATCACTGCGTTCTTTAGTCCCAAATAACCAGTACCGAAAAAAGGAAAAAAAAAAGAAACAAGAGACACACACGATGTGTGCTTCCCGTGAAAAAGGAAAATAGGTGGCTTACGTGACGATTCGTAGCTAATGTAAGACTATTTCGCGGCTAAGCATCTTCGTCAGTCCTTAAAATAAGGGTACAGACTGTGCCCATCAAAACGAAAAAAGCCTATGCGACGCGCGCTCGCAAACCATACGCTACTCAGACAGCATCGGTGCAGTGCTTACTTAGTTCGTGAGCGAACGTAGGTACGTGAGCGAGGATCACAGAATACTTTCTTATTTAAATGAAAAACACGGTGCGGTAGTCTAAACATTCTTGACACTTACCTCGCAAATGCAGGAGTTATCCGTTGCCTTCCAGTGATCGCGCTTTACTTGGGCTTCCCATCTCTTCCGTCGCTCTGGGTCCCGGGGGAAGCGAAAACAACGCAGTCCTTTACGCGTCGATCCGGCACACTTGGGAACACAACAGCCCGTCATGTCGACACGATGCACTTGATAGCTTGTCAGTCATGCGGCTGAACACTGTCTAACAAGTAGAAGCGTCCGCGAAGCATCCGCGCGCACTGTGCCTCGAACTCAGCACCGGCACCAAGCAATCGCAACGGCTCGCTGTGACACAATATGGCGTCGCAGCGAGAAAGCGGCGGCGCGGGGTCGGTCAAAGGTTGGCACCACCCTGAACGGCGGCGCTGGCATCGAGGCACCCTACGATTTCCTGTTGCACCTTGCTTCCAAGCGGCCGCCGGCAGAAGCTTAAATTTCACGTCATGACCCCCACCGGCGCACGCGCGCGCGCGGCCAAGGTCGGCCACAGCCGTCGCAGTGTTTCCGGAGGTGTCGGTCCCTTGCAGCGTTTGTTTAACCCCTTTCGGCGATCTTCGCACGTGGTCCGTCCGAAACATTATCCCCGTCGGCGCTCCACGCAGGTGGGGCGTCTTACATGTGCCTTCCCGCGGTCGTCGCTCGGTATTGACGCATTCGTCGCGGAGGAAGGAAATGCCCAGACATTGCTATTATACCAGCATCGTCGGTCGTGACACGCCGTCGCACACGTTTCCCAGAGACGAGAAGGTGCGTAAACTTTGGATACATGCCTGTTAGTCATCACGCACAGACTGGAGACCTCTAAAAATGACTTCATTTGCGCGGACCACTTCGTCGACGATGATTATGTGACCAGCCCGGCTGTGCTGAAAAGCCCTGTCATGCCGCTCAATATGCAATGCTTAAAGCCTGACGCTGTGCTATCGGTCTTCTCACGAAAACGCAAGGCAGAAATGATCAGCGGCACGTTGGAAAAGAGGAGGCGAAAAGATGTCGGTACTCTTTTCGTTCACTTGCAGCCATATTGAGCAGTGTGAGGGCGAGGCTTGGCCGAGATGCCCGAGGCTGGGCACGAACGCAGTAATGTCCATAAGAATGTTGGCAAAGCATAGTAAAACAATACAAGGCTAGCGAATGCGACTCACGAGATCAGACACACACACACAGCTCTGCTTCTCCACAGAAAAAAACTGGGCAGAACGACAGACAGGTGCTGCCATCTGTCGCCACAAACTACTATTGAGTCATCCACGCACTGCAGAAAAAATTAAATTATGGGGTTTTACGTGCGAAAACCACGATCTGATTATGAGGCACGCCGTAGTGGGGGACACCGGAAATTTGGACTATCTGGGGTTCTTTAACGTGCACCTAAATCTAAGTACACGGGTGTTTTCACATTTCGCCCCCATCGAAATGCGGCCGCCGTGGCACGCAGTGCTGAAGTACCCCGCAGCTGCTTCGCCTGCGTGCGCTCTTGAAAAAGCAAGTTTACAGAGGAAATGACAAACAATTCTTGCACAAGTGTCTGGTGCAAAGCGAAATCGTCGCGCTACAGTTCGCGAAAACCTGACCGGCACTTCCAAGGCCGCCTGCTATCCTTCGTCGCTTGACGCGGAAGGCTCGTAACCGATAATAATATTATTGCCAAGTTGGAATGGTCCTCGTCTTCAGACATGTTCTCATCGCTGGTAGAGGCACCAGAACTCCAATCCATGCTCGCGATGGCGTCGTCGGCGCGCTTCGAATGACCGCGGCCGGCCGGCTGGTTATCCGACAAGTGAGTCGTGACGTCAGGCCGTCCAACTCCCGCGGGTCGGGCGGCGAGGCGCGCGCTGACAAAAAACGCCAAAAATAAAGCCATCGGCTCAAAGATGAGCTAATTGACTACTTCTTTTCGATATAATGACACACGGAGGATTCATTTTCAGCATTTTCGTAAAATTTTCAGATTTCGTGTCCGTATCCCTTTAAGCGTTGTGCTAAGCCCTTTCCTATGACTTCTAATGAAGCAGATATCTCGCGTGGTGAAAGAATTACCGACGCAATATTCGCTGGTGTTGGTATGAACTTTCTATACCGAAGGAATCTGAACAGAGCTTTCTTGTTGTTAGGCTTAGCGAGGAATGCATGATGTTTTTCATCATATTTGTCTTTGGCATGTGATACTGTTCTCTTGAATGTGGCAGCTGCAAACTTATAATCACTCCAGTTATTCGGAGACTGATTATAAAGTAGTTTTTTCCAAGCAGCTTTTCGGACAACCTGTTCAAGCAAAACAGAACAGAGACACGTCTTCTTCGTCGTCAGCTAAAATCCCACTGACCCACTAGACGTAGTCCGTTAATGTCCCCATCGTCGTTGTCGTCTCCTAGAGCACACGCGTTTTTGGCGGTTTATTGCAGAGTTTGCTCGCATTGCGTTGCCGTTAACTCGCCTCACGAGAGACGACGCTGCTTTTGTATGGGGCGACGAAGAGCAAGGTGCATTTAACGTCTTGCGGCAACGTCTGCAGACACCTTCAGTGCTTGCCCACTTTGATGAGACCGCTCCTACACACGGATGCCAGCAATGTTGGCTTCGAAGCTGATCTTGTGCAGTGGCAGGAGGACACGGAACGAGTGATTGCCTACGCAAGCAGAACATTCCCGCACAGAGGCTAATTATTCCACAACTGAGAGAGAATGTCTCGCCGTGGTATGGGCGTTTATGAAATTTCGACCATATTTGTATGGCCGCCCTTTCAAAGTTCTCATTGACCACCATTCACTGTGTTGGTTGACGAACCTCAAAGATCCGTCTGGACGATTGGCACGTTGGAGCCTAAGGCTACAAGAGTTTGACATGACGGCCATGTGCAAGTCGGGGAAGCGACATACGGTGGCTGCTGCCTGTCTCGATCGGCGATAGAGTCGGCGTCTCCCCTCGAAGAAGAAGATACAGCATTTCTTTGTGTTCTGGACACAGCCGCCGTCGCTAAACAAGAACGGGACGACCCAGAGTTGCTTGTACTAATCATTTACTTAGAGGGAAGATCTGCGAAAGCGCATAGAGTTTTCGCAAGAGGACTGTCATTGTTCTTTTACGGGCCTAAGTTTTTCACAAAAGAAACTTTTCTTCGACCGGATCCCCCTATGTGCTCGTCATTCCTGCAGCTCTTCGTTCGGAAGTACGTCAAGCCTGTCACAACGAGGCGACTTTTGGTCACTTAGGCTACACACGAACATTGGGCAGAGTGCGGCAAAGCTACTACTGGCCGAGACTTACCACGGCCGTGGAACATCACGTTTGCACTTGTCTCGACTGCCAGAGGCGCAAGTCGCCTCCGACCAAACCAGCCGGCCTCCTACAACCTGTCCAGGTTCTCCTCTAACACCATTTGATCAAATTGTAATGGATACCTTGGGCCCACGTCCTACTTCTACTGCAGGGAATCGCTTTGTTCTCGTCGCAACCGACTATCTGACACATTACGGTGAAACAAAGGCCACCCAGAAAGGCACAGCAGCCGAGGTGGCGTGATTTTTCATTGAAAATGTTGTATTGCGATAGGGAGCCCCAAGCGTCGTAATCACCGACAGAGGAACCGCATTCACGGCTGCACTTTTAGATTATGTCTTGCTGCTAATTGGAATAGCTCATCGGAAGTCGACCGCCTACCATCCACAAACCAACTGATTGACAGAGCGCCTAAACAAACCAATTGAAGACATGCTTTCAATGTACGTGGATGTCGAACATAAAAATTGGGATGACATCCTCCCTTATATCACGTTAGCGCACAACACGGCGAAACAAGAGACGACGCGCATCACTCCGTTCACCCTTGTTCACGGCCGGGGTGTACGAACGATGTTGGATGCAATGCTTCCACAAGAATTTGACGACACTGACACGGACGCCGATGTCCTAACGCAACGCGCCGAAGAGGTTCGGCAGCTTGCGCGCTTGCGGATCTGCCAGCAGCAAAACTACGACGCAGGCCGCTATGATGCTCACCGTAGAACCGCAACCTATGAAGTCGGCGACAGAGTGTGGGTTTGGACACCCATACGGAAACGAGGCCTCTCAGAGAAGCTGTTAAGGCGATACTTCGGCCCATATCGAGTTTTTCGGCGACTCAATGATGTCACCTACGAGGTCGTTCCCGATAGTCCCAACTGTACGTGGCGCTGCCCGCACCGTCCTGAACTTGTGCATGTTGTACGCATGAAACCTTATGTGAGCGAATGACTATGCGAGAGACCCTCACTTCCGCAAGTGACATTTCTGGGATAGCATCGGCACGAAGCTCTTCTAGGGAGGGACAAATGACGCGCGTGCTCTTGGCAGACGACAACGACGATAGGGACATTAACGGACTCCGTCTAGTGGGTCAGTGGGATTTTGGCTGATGACGAAGAAGACGTGTCTCTGTTCTGTTTTGTTTGAACAGGTTGTCCTGCTGTTTCTGAAGAACGTCTCCTGTCTTCTCTTGGTGTTGTACCGCGACAATATGCAGTGTTCATTTCGTCCCTGTTGCGTCCTACAGTACTTAGCGAAAAAAAATGAGTACGTAGGCAAGCGGAGACGAATGATGATTATACAGAAGTGTCAGCCACTGACTAGGTACCGTTCGATTACCTTTAGCAGGTTGAGTGCAAAGCTAAGCTAGCAAACTTAAGGTGAACCTAACTTATGAATTAGGGATTTTTAAAATCAGCAAGATTTATTAAGTGTACCTTAAAAATCTAAAATCAGGCGACCATTAGGTTTGACTCCATAGTGGTGATTTATTAGCATTTCTGCCAGCTGGACATAACTTTATTATTACTCGGCTCCATATTGAGATTGGAGTTTGTGTCTTAATAGAAATATTATTTGCGGAAAGTTCCTTGCGTACCAAACTAAGCTGCGAATTGCCAGGCAAATAATGTCCACCTTTTTCGTTAACCACTGCAGCAGGCCTAATTGCGACGCATGAGTTTCTAAAGATCAGGGGTGCTATGCAGGATGCCCCGAGTTTGGCGAAACTCGGGATCTTCACGAGCTCTGGCGACGTCCCCAAGATTACAGAACTAATGGTAACAAGACAAAGTTTGTCCATCGGCACACCTCCAGTTTCATTGGCTTATCTAGATTCACTCTGGGTCGCCATCATCCCTTGGGCGTTGCCACATGGGCGGTCGACAAACTGGGGCTCAAGTGATCATACGGTCGGTGCATGGTTATGCATTCTTTCACTTGTTTGTCGTTCCACCGAGTGCATTAGAGGCACAAGCAAGTTATCAAATAAATGCATTTAGTACAATGATATTAGTCGCATTACCGTAGGGTATAGGTGTTTTAAAGTTTACAAGTTGTACACTGAATGTGTATTAGACTAATTTGTAGTTTAATCGTTTCGCGTTATACCACGAGGGCACGCTCGCCCTCCTCTTTCTTCCTCTGGATTGGATTGACGCGGCTCGCTACGTGCTTGCGCTAGCATTTCCGAGCACAGATTCGTGTGGGCTTGGTTTTTGCACTGGGCTTTGAACAGAACGTTCGTTGCTCTTTCTCTTTCCTCTGGATTCAATTGGTGCGGCTCGCTACGTGTTTGCGCTCCCATTTCCGAGCACACATTGGTGTGCGCCTGATTTTTACACTGGGCTTTCAACAGATCGCTCGTTGCTCGCGCTAAAGTAAGGCTGCGAGACGAAGGGAGCGTCGGCTAGCGCAGAAGTGGTCTGCCGCGCGCTTACCGTGTAAGCACTCAGGAATGTCGGAAAACACTCATGCAAGGATACAAAAAGACTACGCTTGATTTTATTTTACATTGTGACGCACATTCATACTGGCTAGCACCGAGCGATGGCTTCTAACAACCGCAGGAAAGAGTCTTTATACTGTGTAGCCCCAGCGATCCGTGGCTTCTAACAAACACAAGAAAGGGTCTTTGCAGCGCACGTGGCCGTTGAGTGCCACCACATTCATCCCAGGTGGGACTCCAGCATCAGTGCAGTTACTCTGTACCACAGCTGACGAGGTGGCGCTTCACTTTTTGACAATAACTTTCTATTTTTTGCGTGTGAACGCCCGTATTGGTTTCCACAAAGTACACGCTGTGGTTAACTGTCTCCCAATGCAGATTGAGGCATAGCGCCGTTAGCATCCACTAAATTTGGGATACAGTTGTATGCGGCCAATTCGTCACTATGAATAATGGTTCCCGGTTGAACATTGGCTGCAATAGTGGCGCCTAGCCTCGCTGTCTTTCGTCGGTCGACCTTGAAAAGTAGCAGCACCCCTCAGGTCCTGCAGACCATGCCGAAGACCCATGGGCCACTATCTTTAACACCACCGTAATTTTGCCGGCTTGGCGGAACGTTGTCTGTCGCCCGTCATTAGGCGGCCTCGAATGCACTTTTGCTCACCGCGAAGAAGCCACTCGTCAATTTGCGCGGTCTTCCCGGGGCCAACGAGTGGAGCTCGCGCCAGCAGCTCGTCCCTCGCGATCTTACGGGGGTAGCTCCTCCGGTCGGCGATGGCGTGCTCCGATAGAGGAAACAAGTCTACGGTCTCTTTCAACATCCATATGTCTACGCTTTTGCTCACGCAGTACGTGAGCCAAATCATTTGCCGCCTGGAGAGGTGGTCGTTAGACGGCCGAGGCGGTCCGTGTTGGCACAGTAACTTCCTCTCGCCTCTCATCATCGCCTCTCAACATCCTCTCAACATCCTCGCCTCTCAACATCGCCTCTCTGCCCGTGTAGTGCAGGGGTACCGTGTACCTGCGAAAACTGATTTCGGCACCTGTTGCACCGGAAGGCAGCCCGGCGTCCATTCTGAATCTTCCAATAAAATGTGACTACTTCGCCTGCGCAGGTTGGTTGGTCCGGGTTGAACCCCAGGTGCTCGCAGGTGCTCCAGTACTCCGATGACGACGCCGGACCTGGGCTGGGGCGTGGTGGACGAGCTTGCTTGAAACAGGAGAGAGCCGAAGCGATCGCACGAACTATTCCTCCGCAGCCTAGTCACACCAGTCTGCGCTGGGAAAGCATCATTTGCCCGCCACCCTATCTCCGCAGACGACGGCCTTCGCCTAACTCGTCACGCAGCCAGCGCAATCACGTTTTGGAAAGGCAAAAATGACGCTGAAACTCTACGTCGGACATGTAGGTGAACGGGTCCAGACGGTCATATTGACGCTTGCTGCCACTGTATGCGATTACAGAGGCTGCTGCTGCCGCCATCATGTTCCCGAGTTCAACTCGAGGGGGGTTTCGCGATGTACGAGTTTGGCCCGAGTTCGTGTGTCAATCAAAACCATACGTCACGCCCCGCGCGAGGCATGTAACTCTTGTTCGCGCGCCCGCCACGGTTGGGCCACGCCCAACTTATTTTCCGGCAACAAGCGACGTGGTGCGGAACTGAGAGGCATCAACAATCTTGACCGCCGACAGAAAATACGCACAGCACACTGTCATCGGTGGTGTACTGAGAACCACTATCAAAAACAAAGCGGCGACTTTCGCTGGCTTATGCCAGCTTATGCCAGCTTATGCCATCTTCTTAGGATGTGATGGCCCCACAACATGGTTCATTGTCTGCATTGTAGCGACGTAGCGAACAGCACATAATTATCGGAACGACACTGTAGCTGCTTGCAAGGCGTCGATGAGCCGTGGTGGATGACGATGCTGAGCAGTGCGTAGTGTTTTCCCACGTCAAGGTATCGCAGCTGTTGTTTGAGATGGCTAATCTGTCATCGGTGATGTATCGGATCCTCAGTGTCGCAAACACGATCAGCGCCGAGAAACGCTCGCTTTTTTAAACACAGTGCGAGGGCATTTCTTCATCACAAGCACGACACACTAAATAATTGCAACCCCTTCCTGCGTTCGAAGCTTAATTTCCTAACTGCACACAGGAGCCATCACCCGCCAAAATGCGATTGCTGCGCTGTCGTTACTATATCCATCAGGGATCGCTGTTAGCTCAACAGCAGAGGCAATGGGCAAGCACATTGGAGTGAATAACACACTCAAATTCTGCGTACATGCGCACGGAGCACCTTCACTGGCCAAGCGATGACAAGCGATGAATTGTGTCACTGGGCAGCGCGCTCTTCTTTGCAATGCATCGTGGAGGCTTCCCGCACGCAGATAAACGGGCGCGTTTTCACTGTGCTGCGTCGCTACCGACCCTAGAATACCGCACAGCCATTTTGCAGTGACAACCGTTGCTCCCGTCGTTTCAGTTGGTAAAGCGGCGGCCTTAATAGCCGCCTCAGTGAAGGACCTGCGGTGAACAACCATACCGTAGCGCTGCGTTGCCAGTCCCCTAATAGTCAGGGAATGGAAAGATCATTGTCAAGACTGACTTTATCAAGGATTAGAGTGCCTCGATGCACGTGGGCATCAAGGCACCCTATCAAGGGTAGCACTGCAGCGCCCCTGGCGACTGCTCACCGTATGAACTCCCTCGTGCGTGCGACCCTCTACAATGTATCCGCTTGTAAGCTTTCGCCTCACTGTCGCCACTCGCGGCAAACAGCGCAAAATTTAATAATTCGCTCGATCTCTGTTTGTCATCAAACATTTATAGCATTCCAAACGAAAAACCGATACTTCAAGTAATAAAATGTTTCCTATTTTATTTGTTGTATTTTAACGTAATCGATTGAGGGAAAGTGTAGGCGCAACAATGCACCGCATGTGCCCTGTTTGCATTCGACGGATGATAGAAAGTTGATGCTCTAAAGAGGAGGCACGCCCTTTACGCGCCCTAGAAAGGCGTGGCAAGTGGCTCACGGCAAGTGTGCAGATAGACAGCGGTACAGTCACGGTATTGCTAAATGGTGATAATACGTTGATAACAATACGCGGCGCTGGCGCGTTTTGCTGCGCAGTCTTCTGTGCTTGCAGCACGGAATCAGTGTGCCGCGCAGGGTGCGCTCATGTTGTCATACGCGGCTATATCTCGACATTTCTTTTTGCCTGCTGTTCTTGCACGTTCCTTGCTATCTCCGTTCACTGACTGCCATCGAACAAACTCGGGAGAAACTCGTGCGAACGAGAAACTTGGCGCATCCTGCATAGCACCCCTGTTCGAAATTAAAAAAGACATAGTATAACGCACTTTAGCAGTGCAGAGAACTCTGTCTTGAGCGTTTTATGTAGTACGCACCCTCGACTTCACTTGGATGACATAATATCGTCCCGCACTCTCTCGTTCATCAAGGAGCAGTGATTCGCTGCCCCAAAAACGTCAGAAATGTAGGGGCAGGGATGATTTCGTCGATGTCGATTTTTCAATATTGTTTAAACTTGGCTGCTGCGCAACACATTTTATACAGTTCATCCATTGCATATATATGTTTAGGACTGCTATTGATGTCACATCCCGTATCTGAATGAAAGATGTGAGCTACAACTTGTGGCAGGCACTCAACGGCGTGAGCAGCATTGCCAGCGTCGTCAAAATGATGTCGTGTCGCAGATTTATCCGGAAAAAAAGGGGGGGAAAAAGAAACATTAGGCCTGAAGGCTTCAAGAAATCCTATGTTCCCTCGCGACTATCCTGAAATTTCAACAATTATGTTATCTCAGTCGCATTCCTAATTTTAGTCTTAACTTCAGAAGTTGATTAGGGAAGAAATTCATTGGGATAACCATTAGAATTTTCATGTTGAACATTGCATGTAAACGCACAATAATTCTACTGAAGGGGATGCTGTCGCATTTCAGATTGCTTCTATTGCCATAAATGAATTTGACTGCACCCTAACGCATTCCGTAATTTCAGGTCCATCTTCACTCACTGCTGTCAGTATCACACTAAGAGGACATGATGCAATTCTTAGATGGTATGAGCCCTATCCGACTCCATACCATGACGTCGAAGTTACTTGGCACTGTAATGATAACAAGAGCACTGTTTATGTGATCAGAGCATCCTCAAGTTATTGGTCCGGCACCTACCAGGAGACACCGATTGTAGGTAAGAAATAGTAGGTCATACTTGCATCCTTTTCTCGTGCAAATCTAGAGCATGCTGAATGCTCCCAATTGCGGCGTTGCTCCGCTATGAGAAGAAATCAACTGTAAACAATGTTTTCGTCCAACATTTTGTCACTTCTTTTGTGCGATTTTGCCACCTTTGCTTGTGCTATAAGAATGTGGTCTGTATGCTTTACCACAAAATTCGCCTGGCACTTATGCCTATAGCTAAAACAGCGCGATTTGTCACAAGTACTTTCGAGAGGCTTGTATAGGAACCTCGTAGATTGGATTACCGTGCTGCTTGTTTCAGCGTAAAGAGCAAAATTGACTGCCGCTATACCATACGCCAAAGAGGATGAAGGCGAATGCCTGCGCGCTCACGAGTCATTCATTCAATTCAGGCACAGAGAAACCAGCAGTAGTTAACGTACAGGCAGGGACAAAATATCACGAGATCTGCGAGCACTGCCACACTGCGTTCTTGTGCCCTTTAACGAACCAAGCGCCTTCTGTCGAGACCTAGCACTGCGCATGCGCATCCTCTTATGCTCGTGTGCCTGTTCATACGCCCACTTTTTGCCAGCAACCTGCTGTCGGAAGCGCGATATATTGCATTCGTTTACGATAGCAGAGCGCTGTTGTTTTCATTCGGCGGTGCGTGCAGTATATTGTCAGCGTGACAACGGCCGAAACAGACGCCACCCTCCAAGCGTAATCTTACGCAATCATTGCGATTCCGACAGCAGGCTGGCAAAAAAAATGGGCGTATGGACAGGCACACGAGCATAAGGTGGCACGCATGCGCAATGCCAGGTCTCGACAGAAGGCGCTGGGTTCGTTAAAGAGCGCACGAATGCTGTGTGGCAGCGCTCGCAAATCCCATATTATGTTGTCCCCGCCTGTACGTACCTTCCTCTCAATCGCGGCACCAGCCTTTTGAACTTTTAAATTGGCAGAAAAAAACTACATCCACGTTAATACCTTTCGTTTTTTTTTTTTTTGAAGCGATGAGATAGTTCGTCGACTGCAGCTTTTCTGCAGGCATGACTGCAGCTTTTCTACACTTCTTGTTTCCGCCAATTAGGCCATTTTCTATTGAAGTACGGGATTTTATCTTTTTGATAAGTCTCTGAGACGCCTTCGCCAGCACAGGCGCATGGATAACATGCTTCTTTGAGATGGCCGAACTGCTCCTGAAGACAATCGTAAACTCTGTGGGCACAAGACTTCGTAAGGACGGAATCCAAAAAATGGAAAGCTATGGCATTCTTTGCAATCTTGGCATGGCCCCAAGGATCACTTGCCAGAGATTTCCTTGATACAAGAGCAAAGTACCAGCACAGGTGTTCTAGTCGAAAAAACAAACGCAAACCGAGAAACTGCAAAGAACTTTATTTGGGCCTCACACGGTGAAATATAAACCGAAAGCTCTTTCCTTCATTATCTTCATTAGGTTGACATGGTGAAAATGGCACAATCCGTCCCAAACAGAGCCGAATTATCATCAACATAACGAAAAATCTTGAAAACAAGGTAAATTCTCAATTATGAAACTCAATTATCCGACTTACAACAGACAGAAAAATATCACTTAAAAATTATTCTATTCCCTCCCGTATGACCAGTTTATGAACTATGTAAAAGAGTGCATCACTGAACACAATGATGAGGTTGCATTTGTCGACAGTTGCTTAGTGACGGATGAAGCTGTTCTTGAGCTCCTGAGCTTTTATTATTGCGATGGCAATTATATGAACACTCCAGGCGCATTTTTGCCGGCGGCGTCGCCATGATGTTCCGTATAAATTACAATGCTAATAACACAGTCGCCGCGCACAGTATACTACATGTGCTAGTGAAAGCACGCGAGGGGAGCCGACGATCGCGGGTCAATCTGGCGCGCGCGAGGGAGGAAAGCGGAGAGCAAATGCGCCGTCTTCCGTCGCACGAAAGGCCGTGGGGGAATGGGAGGGAGGGGGCAGCGTTGTGCTCGTCAGCAATTGCGAATTTTTCGACCGCGCGCAAAAGGAAGTGACGATGGTGGCTCAATCTCGCGCGCGAAAGGGATGAAAGCGGCGAGGCAACGCGGGAGAGAGTCAGGGGGAGCGGCTTCTACTGAGCCAGCAACTGCGTACTTTGCGCCTCCCGCGCTTGCCTCCCGCGTTTGCCTGTGCGTGCTGATGCCATGCTTGTTAATTCAGTTAGTAAGCTAATGTTTCAAAGTTTATACAGCCCTAAAACTAATATCCTTACTTCGTATAGTTGTCTACTAATTTGCTTTAGCAATGGATGCTTCGCCTTTGGGGCGAAAGTGCGATTTTTCTAAAAGTCGACCTTTGCGTCGTGTGAAGATGAAGTGTGCATTTAGAAGTCTTAAGTGTGTCTTGGGTGGCACCAAACTTAAGTGATGTTTTTCTGGGTGTTGTAGATCAGTTGGTTAGATGGCACTCGTACTATGCTCTTCCCTTTTCGTGTTGCGATCATTCTGCCCGCTGATCCAAAAAAACGCATCAATTTACACTCGCCCAGCTTTCCTCCTCACTGCAATTCAGCTATGCACTTAGAAATTACCTACACAAACAGTGAATGCGGATTCCAGGCCCATATTTAGAAGAAAAAAAAAGCTGCTATGGTGGAATTGTTCGTAAAAGCAGATTCCAAACAAAGCATTATTAGCAAAGGTGGCCAGCCGATGACAGAAATAACTTACAACCAAAAATATTTGTGAATACAGCCCAAGATTACTCTATGCGTAGCCAGAAGAGAGACGGACAACCTCGGCAAAATTGGAACAAAGTGAGAAGTGGATAGCAAAAGTAAGAAAGGACCCCTTTAGAAAATTAGGTAGGAATGTTATGTGGATCGCTCTAAACCCAAGAAGGCAAGGACTACGTAAAGGATAGGAAAATGCATAAAAATTTGGTTAATATAAAACGGCGACACTGGCATCAAGTTGGGTCGAGTGACAGCGGCTTTGGTCGAAGAGTTCGCAGCGTTGAGTTTCTAATGTACTTTGCATGTAATCCCTATTTAAAAGACGGAATAGAGCATCATCATTTTTTTATATTTTTTATATACGGCCCCGCGCCGAGTATAATTTTCCGTATTTGCATTTTCTTCCATGAGCCGGCTCACTCATTATTCGGTTTGTGCTGATATCCCCCACAACCATAGCTGTTGAAGTAATGCGCATGCTGCGCGACCTTGGAAATTTTAGTGATTATCTGACCATATTCTCAAAGCTGTCCCTAACTTCACATAGCTACAGAATGTCCTGTCACTCCTTAACTATTGGTTTAGTCTATGACAACGCTGGACGTGATGAACAACAACTATGTGGGCAGTTAGCCATACCTTGGGACAAAATTTAACAGCATCCGAGTTGTTCACCGCAGTGTTAAACTAGGAGAGCTGAACATGCATTTTCTCTTCCAACAATTATGTGACTTCTCAACTCAGTTCATATTAATTGCATTGCGTTTATAAATCTGTTCCGCGAGTTCTAAGGGCAACTTTTTCAGTTGTCATTACTTCAGCTGTACTATTGCCTTTGCAGGGATTCCTGCCAATGCTGAACATTGCAAGTTTGTTGTCTCAACGTATGAAAACCGAGACGATGAAACCTATTACGGTCCACCTATGGAAGCCACCCTTGAATAGCGTAGCGACGGCGACGGCAACAAGGTGGTACTCTTACGCACTGATTGTCCGGGTGCTTTCATCTCTTAGGCCATCCATGAAAATAAATATGACACTTTCAATCTACGTGGTGTCACCAAGCGGAGATAATATTTTAAGAATTGGTGTGGCTCAACATGAAACGCCATGTATTGATGCACTACCTAAGCTAAAGAATAGCTATACGATATTTCGGTTTTAAATATTTTAAATAGTCACCATGTGCTCCAGGGACAAAATTATTCAATGATTTCATTCAACTTCCATTTTCGCATTTCCCCACCTCTTTTATTACATATATCAGTCCGTCTATATAGCAATGAACTGAAAGAAATGAGTGGACTCTAAATAGATCGTTACCCGCCGCGGTGTCTTAGTCAGTTAAGGCGTTGCGCTGCTGAGCATGAGATCGCGGGATCGAATCCCGGCCGCGGCGGCCGCATTTCGATGGAGGCGAAATGCAAAAACACCCGTGTGCTTGAGTTGTAGTGCACGTTAAAGAACCCCAGGTGGTCAAAATTATACCGGAGCCCTCCACTACGGCGTGCCTCATACCAGAACTGGTTTTGGCACGTAAAACCACAGAAGGAAGAAGAAGAAATCGATCGTTGCAATAAACACGTCCAGGAGAATACTGTTGGAGAAGCACGTAGGCGTACAGACAACATAGCGGCGGATTTTTTTCATCACAGTAACCATTGACTAAGCGTGTCCAAAAAATAAACATACGTTCCTGTCATAGGCAAAAAAAAAGCTTTTATTCGTTGCGTTCAAATATGAATTGTGCGAGGTTTCATGGATAACTTGTTATCCGAACTGACACTTTTTAAGACTCTCTCGAATATAACGTTACTGAAAGTCCAGTATTCTTTTATAATAACAGCTGCTTCATATGGTAAGTGCCTGCCAAACAACACTTTAGCTATTTTATAGCGAAATTTCGCTTCGGCACCTTGATAACGGCTGCTCTATGCAGGATGTGGTAAAAGACAGCTTAGCTCTTTTACAGTGAAAATGCATAACTGTTCGACGTTCTATATGGTAAGTATATGTTGAACATAGCCTCAGCTTTCTTTTAAGTATACTACCAGGCGGCAAGGAAGCGTAAGAGCGGCACCCTGTGACCAACAGTTGTTGGCACATCGCGTTAGTTAATTTCAATCGTTCTTACGCATGCGAAACAGAAGACTCGGGCTGTGGCTGCTTAGTGGTGCTTCGGGTGTAGGCAGCGGGTGCTTTAGCAAATGAGCGCGAGACATGTGCGCATAAAACCCAGCCGTCACTCTTGAGTACGGCTACTTTGCCGTACCAGAACTCTTCCCAGTTTTGAACATTTTTTTCCGAAAAGCTAATTAGGAACTTCTGCATCAAAACGGGCAACCGGAAGGAATTGGCGTAGATTCAATTTGCGCTGTTCTCAATTACTCCCAGCGCGATCGGCGCTGGAAGCGCCGATCGCGTGACATTAGGGGCCAGTACTTGAGTACGTATGTCATCCGGGTGCTGTCTGCGTGCCTCGCACAGTGTTTTAATTTGTTCGCTTTCATTCTCCATGCTAGTGTACTTGTGAAGGTCCTTTCACTAAAATTGCTTTTTCGACTGTTCTTGTTTGTAAGAATTTACAAAGACGGATCAATAATCTATTTCTAAAATGCAGTGTTTACAGTTCTGGCTGCGGCAGCTCGGTCCAGTGCGTTGCCAACTTTTCAGGAGTGGTTCTAAACCTTAGTGCGGGTGCGGCATTTCTGGTGGATGATCAAACCACAGACATGAAAAATAGGCTCAAAACATCCGACAGACCAGAGGAATATTTGCAGTGCTGCAAGAAACGTGTATAACAAATACTTGCTACATACGACTTCTATAAGATTTAGCTGTATTTTAGCCCGCCTAAACTTTGCTATGGTATCCACCAGCAGCATGGTAAAAAACCCAATTTTCACATGTTGGCTGAAACGTCTGGCAGTAGGATGAGGTCTAAACTAACATTGAAATCGTGATTCCGCCGTAACTATTTGCTCTGTGAACTGCTTACCAAAAGTAGTTGCCGGCATACGGAAAGGCAGTTAGTTACCAGTACTTATTGCAGTTTAATGCTACACGTTCAACTCAGGTCAATGATTTACAGGCTTATATTGCTTCAGAAACAGTTGTGACAGGTTTGTTTGGCGAAGCTGACACAACTGCTCAGCCCAACTTTTTGGCCAATATATGCCTCTGAGTCCTGCAGTTGACATAAATATAGGCTGATGATGATGATGATG
This sequence comes from Dermacentor silvarum, assembly GCF_013339745.2. NCBI lineage: Eukaryota > Metazoa > Arthropoda > Arachnida > Ixodida > Ixodidae > Dermacentor > Dermacentor silvarum. The sequence continues at coordinate 444,238,697 of NC_051154.1, forward strand.
CCTCGGAGACCGTACAAGCCGCCGCCCACAAAATGTCGAAGATTCCTAAGTCATGATGGCCAGACTGAAATTATAATTATTCGCGGATATGGTCAAAGTCAAGCATATTCATAGGAGGCTTGTGCGGTCCTCATTTAGCGGTTGTGCTTTGTAGACTGACAAAATGAACAGTTATGTTTTACTTAAACCAGAAAGTTTCGACAATCGGAACATTTTGCTGCACAGCGTACTTAAGTGTTCCTCTTCAAGGCTCCTCCAGCTCAGCTCTACTGCATAGACTGCAGCCCATAAACAAGAAGGCGAACGGAAGAACCCTATTGTAGTTATTCACATTCATATGAGGCCAACAAATAATAGGCCAAAACAGCTTTTTATTGCGATAGCAATTATATGGACACTCCAAAGCAGATTTTTGCCGTCGGCGTCGCCGTCGCCGTCGCCGTGAGGTTCCGTATGACGTCAATGGAGATGAAATCGTCGCCGCGCGCCGCCGAACGCTGTATGTGCGAGTGAAAGGGCGCGAGGGACGCGCGCTGTCACGGGGAGTGAACGCACGGCGGAGAACAAACGCGCGTTCTGTGCCGTGCTCCTTTAAGGGCTGCAGAAGTAGGCGTCTCTTTCCTCCTTTACAATCACCATATATGTAGAGCAAACGCGCCTTCTTCTGACGCACGAAAGGCCGTGGGGGGGGGGGGGGGCAGGGAAAGGAGGCGACGTTTAGCTGCGGCACCAAGTGCCTATATATATCAGAGGCTCCGGCAACAGTCACCAACGCCGCACGCATTTTGTGCGAACGCGGGCAAAACGCCGACGGCGTCGACAACAGTGCTGTGTGTTGCCGGTGCTGCTGCATGTCCAAGTTTGTACTTGGCTTCATTACCCCTTGGCTTTTATTGCGATAGCAATTATATGGACACTTCAACCGGATTTCTGCCGTCGGCGTTGCCGTCGTCGTCGCCGTGAGGTTCCCTATACATAAAATCTTCGCCGCGCGCCGTATGCCCGAGCGGAAGCGTGCGGGGACGCGCGCTATCACGGAGAGCGAACGCACTCATCTCCCACGCGCAAGCAAGGAAGCATAAAGCCAGCGCCGGAGGGAGCGGGGGGGGGGCGCACTTCTACTCTGCCAACATTCACGCTCGTCGCTCGTCCGCACCGTCTCTTATCTCCACACGGCTCTGACCTTTATGCGCCGTGCATTCGCCGCTCAGTTTCCGTTGAAGCGATAGACCGCACGTACCTTCGCCCGCTGCGGCGTATGCTTGCTGCCAGCGTTTTCACAGTCGTGGTCTGCAGTCATTCAGTGTGATCTATTCGTGTTTGTTTGTGCGCGCTCACACCACGCTTGTTCATTCAGTTAGTAATAGTCGGGCCACATTTTCCAACGCACGCTACACATGCAATGCTGCCCGGATCGGCAGTGCAGCGCTACAGGTGTGTCCCTTCGCACATGCTGCCCACGGGAAGCGCTTCTCATCAACACCGCCGTTTCACACGCGCCTTCTCGTGGTCATCGAGTCCCTCTTCATGTCGGTCTACTTACGCCGCAGCACACCTGCTTACTTAATCAGCTCATGTTTACTACAATTCATATTGCTACCAAAGCCGCTCACCTTACTTCGTATGACATTGCTGTGTTGCTATCGCATTCATTGCTTCGCCCTTAGGGCGAAACTGTGACATTTTTTAGAGTATAACCTAGGCACTCCAACTGGGGCTGTTAACGAGTGCGTCATTGTTTCAATTCGAAGTTGTTGTGAACGCGTGGATTTTGTTAGCAATAGCTAGGTCACCAATTTTTCTTTAAAGGCTTTTTGTACCATGCGAGATTTTACAAAACGCAAGAAGCAAGCTTACAACACTTTGACACAGCAATGAAAAAGATATCACAGCTCTGTAAGCTTCATTTATTAATGCATATAGAGCATATAAATGTGGTATATTCGGTACACCACGCCTAAGTATGCCGCTAATTGGTGAGTGCGACCTTTGCGAAACCTCTGTCAGCACTGTCAAAATTGCACATAAGCTGCAAATCATCTATGAAACTTGTCTGTTTGAGATGCTCTAAGAGATAGAATTTACAGAACCGCGCGATATTTTTTGGCACAGAGTTACGGATTTGTAAACTTCGCGCTTCTATTTTCTGTCTTCCCGAATTTCGCCAATCTTTGTCCAAAATGTTGCTTCTAATTCTAAATTCGGTTTCCTAGCGTTGCTAGAGTTTAACTTATTCTCCCAAATTAGACAAATTTCATTCTAATCGCTGCTATGGTTATGTATGAAAGTATTTCTGCGTTTTACATGTATTTCAAAGGGGAAATAGAAGTTGGCCCCGAGCTAAAGTTTCCTCTTAACAACGAAACTTCTCTCTAAGGTGATTTTTGATTATGTATTGGTGAATTATACACTGTATATGGTAAGCAGTTGTGCTAGGTGTTTAAAATTGAAAAACAATTTTTGTCGCGATTTGTATACCCCCCTGCTGCAATGCCTGCAAAGGCGATGTAGGTACCAAATAAATAAATAAATAAAAACAATAATTGTTCTGAGCGGCTATTGTGGAGAAGGGATCTAGTATACCAACTTAACAATAGAAAATGTGCATCTATCTTTTTTCTTTAGGCATTATAGTAGTGCCTCCATATTGAATAGAACAACTCACCAGACATACAAAACCTTGATAGCAGCTTCGCAGACAGTGTCGTTATGATATGATAGAAAGGTGGGTTTTGCTTATAAAATGCCAGTGTCTACCCTAAGTGATAAATGGAATCTTACGTTTTGAGCCATATATCGTACACATTTTTACGCGCAACACTTGCGGGCATTTTTTTTCGACAAGGTTTATCGATATTCACAGGACACCTCTTTATTGCAAGAGCCGAAGAACCCTTCAAGTGTGTATAGATCCCAATAGCTAAGCCTCAAATTTTCATGAGTCGCACCGTTTTGAGAAAAATTGAACTGCATTGCAGGCGTGACAGCAGCAAGCAGCCAAAACCTCCTTCAGAAACATGGCTTGCGCGTGTTCTTAGTTCGTAGCATGCTCGAGGCAAGCTTGCTCGCGCGGCAGCCAAGCGAGCCTTAGGGAACGGCTTCCTTACCGTGACGTCACTCAAGAGTGATGACCAGTCTAATTTATACCCCTCTAATTTAGCTATAATATGCACCAATCAGCATACTTTTGCTTGCCGACAGCTATCAAAATGTTCGTTTGGACGCACATGGGTGTTTGCAGCAACCGCTCCTGCCCGCGGGCGTGTGTATTTGTGCGGGCTTGTTGGGATCGAGAGTTGATGATACCATGGGAAACTAGTTGAAGAGGCTTCAGCATCTTCAAATAGGTTTTCACACTAAGGAGATGAAGAAGGAGGCATGCGAAATCCGTCGGACCACGCTTTGAAAAGATGGATGTCTCGACTGCTAGCCATCTGTTAGAAACTAATTTGAAACATATTCAAAACTTCGTAGATGTAACTGTTGTGTGTGCGGTGAACCACATGCTTATTACGCAAATCTATTGCTTCAGTTTATAAATGGCGTCATTTTGACGAGCCCCCTCATCCACGAGCACCGAGGTAGCTCTGCTGTAGAGCAGATACCGTTCCAAAAGCTGGTAACCCCTCCACCACCATTAAGGACCTTTTTCTTCGATTCGGAAAAACAGCCCCCTGACGAGGAAGATAGCCACGTGACAGCGATGCCTCGCAGATGCATGAAGTCATCATAACCTGGGGCGCTCCCCAGGTAGCGGCGAGGTGACCCCTCGTGAATACCCCCTTAGGGTCCTGCAACACTACTCGAACATGATAAATAAACATGCGTCGCCTCTTGAAAATGCTCTAATAAATGCTTGAGTGAAATATCTTTCCTGTATACCGGCAGCAGAAGGCCTATAACTCTTGCCGATAGGCTATCTGCCCCCTCCTTTAAGTGCGTAATACTCCGGCCGCGTTTTGTGTTTATTATGACGCACATATAAGCGCAATAAATAGTTGCCTGATTTCATTAGACGTCACGACTAATCACTGTCTCGGGAAGAATAAAGTAAATAGCACAGAATTATCACTGCTGATGACGTGACAACTTCATCTGGTCGGATAAAACAATAACAATATGCCCATACCATGGCGTCAGAGATTGGTACGTCACGCCTCCCGATCTTGAAGACCATGCCCAAATCAAAGCCCCGTGTTAAGATGGACGTAACTGTGCAGGTATCACTCGGAAAGGTAGGGCTCGGAAAAACACAGTACTTTTCAACAAGAACTGTACTGTCTTTTCTTTTTTTTTCATATACATAAAAAGCAAAAACAAAAAACGAATAAAGAGGCAGAACTTGTCACGTATAATAGGGTGCATTTACTTAAATTATTTCAAGCTGACGTTGGTCTCACTTTCTGTGGATCAACATGAGTTAGTTTTAGAATAGGGGCCTCAAACATTTGGGTGCTCCAAAGAAATACCGTCCAAGCAGCTGCACATGCGCAAGACGCAAACTGCGTTTAGGTTTTGCGTCGTGCACGCTATTTCACTGATTTAGCGGCAGCCCCAAAAGCTTTGCGTCAACAACCATGGCGGCACCCATCAAAGCGGCGACTCTAACCTAGAACCAAAAAGGGTTCGATTCAGTGGTAACGCGTGACGTTCGCGTTACCACGAAACCAGCGGCGGGTGCAGGCTCGCCTGACGTACACTCTCTCCCCATAGTACACCGCGCGCACGCGGGGTAGTGTGGGTCATAGCACGGGTGCGCGGGAGGCCATGTGCCTGCGTAGCTTTCTTTACGCCAAATACGAATCAATAAAATGAGCAAATTTATAGCGCTTGAATTATCACTTAACGAACGCTTCGCCTCACATTGATTCCAAGATGTGCGCGTTGGATCTGCATAATGTTTTCATGTTGGTATTACTGGCAATAAAACAGCTGATCCCATAAACACAATATCAATGAGGCAAACAATAAGAACACCCACCTGCCACCAGCTCCCTATGGACGCAATTCGCTGTAACTTTCCGCTCCTTTAGCTCCGGTCTTATGGTTCCTGCGTACAAGAGGAGCGTATAACCCCATGAATCTCACTTTACCTTGCCTTACAGGAATAGTATCAGCATACACTTAAGCTTGGGCATTAACAACTAGGCGAGTTTCCTCTCCTTTATCGAGATGCACAATGAAATGGGCGACGTGACAAATTTTATGCTATCCTTCTGGCGGTAAAATGTCGGGAGGAAGAGTTTGACAGCTCTCACTGTCACACGCTGTGGTTGCTCACTGGCTATGGTGTTGGGCTGCTGAGCAAGAGATCATGGGATCGAATTCCAGCCACGGCGGCCGCATTTCCATGGGGGCGAAATGCGAAAATACCCGTGTACTTGCAGACGAGAAGTTCATCACATACACGTGCATTCTGAGCACGACACATGCTCAGTGCGAAGCGAAATGAAAAGTGTCTGATCGGCGCACCCAGCGTACGCGACTCGCATGTGTTTTGTGTATGCAGTTAATTGCCGCGAAGTGATGAACGCCAGGGCTTTGCAACTTTCAGAAGTGATTATACGATCAATAGCGATAACTTGTAGTGCCTCCTTATCGCTATCATTCCTCGTGTGCTATACTGCGTGTGAGCCATTTTGCAGGCTCTGATGCGCCGTGTTGACCGCGACGTTCGAGCTGTGTCATTGCTCTTTTGAAGTGTGTTCGCAAGATAAAAATTGTAATATACAGGGTGTTACAGCGAACATTTTCAGAAATGTTTATAGGTTTCCTGTGGCAGATAGCACAATTCTAGTTCATGAGCTGGTCTACTCGAAGAGGCGGACATTACTTGAACAAAACTTAAAATGCATAATCGACCAATTAACAAAAACTGCTTATGAAAGCTTTAGCCAATTACCTTATGGACCATATTGCAATTTACAAATTATAGCAGTGGAGATGGCAAGGCGGATCCACTTGGGACGAATTCGCAGGATGACACTACTTTCGAGAAAGTAATTCCGGAACTTTGCGGTGAAATGCATAGGCGTTCCAGTTACTTTCTTAACAAAATGTCGTTTTATTCATTGAAGCACAAAACTGGAACGCCAATGCGTTTCTCGGCAATGTTCGGGAATCAATATCTCGAAACTGGTGTCATCCTGAGAATTCATTCCAAGTGGATCCCCCTTTCAAATTCCATGGCTAAAATTTGTAGATTGCAATACGGGCCATAGGGTAATAGTAAAAACTTAATTAGTGACTTTTTTGCGAATTAGTTGATTATGCATTTCAAATTTTTTTCAAGTAATGTCCGCCTCTTTGAGTAGATCAGCTCATGAACTAGAATTGTCCTATCTGCCACAGGCAACCTTTCAAAAATTTGAAATTGTTCGCTGAAACATCCGGTCTGTATATGTGCGATGTGTCGCAGCGGTACTAGGCGTAAAAGTGCTCGTTTTATCCGTTGTCGGTGTGCTCAGACGTGTACTGTGCATAATAAGTGTTGCCGATCGCGTCTTGAATCTGATGTACCTGATAGAGAAGCCCTATCACACGCAGGCCTTTTCTGCTTCCTACATGGATCGTTTGTTTCGAAAGTTGTTACTGCACTTTTGAAGATGCACTTTTGGCCATACACACGAACACTTCTTTATTTAATCATATTCTGGAAATGATACCCAAGCCCAGTTTACATTATTCACGCAGTTGACTTGCTGCATGTCGTAAAAGAAATCGTTGCGTAAATGAAAGGAATTAGTCCTGTACAATATATAATACGTACTTATGTCTTGATTGTATAAGTTGTGTTCATTTGACGCACACAATATCATCTAAACACAAAATATATGCAGACTTCGCATTTACTTGCAAGTGTGTATAAATAAAACAGCACAACTTTTCTTATCAAGACATGTCGCACCAGTTGGACCCCATAAAAGGTGTTCCATACTGTATTCAGCTGGTCTTGTTTAAATTTTATCGCCTGGTTTAGTGACATTTCATACCTCTATGTGAACCAATTTATCGACTGCATGCGCTGCATGTGCGAATGGATATTTTAGACCAATGACAGTACCCGAGGCGGACAGCTTTTTATTTAGTCTTTGCTATTGCTTATTACAGTGGTCTTGTTGATTATGCCATCTAAGCAACTCAAAGTTTTGTGTTTAGAATACCAGAATTGAAACACTCGACGCAACTACACTACTTCACAAACTAGTGGGAAGAACTCCACTGCTCATCATTCTGTCACGTGCTGCTCTTCAGTCATACATGGTGGCGGCATTTGGTGTCGAGTTCTAGGCTCGTTTTCACCTTGGGCCTTTTGATCAAGTGAAATATCCCTGTTCATCAACCACTGAACTGATACCTCCAAGACCAATTCCTGCATGCTGTTAGCCAATCAGGCTGTGTGCGAAAGCTGTGAGGGATACATCACCTCAGCTACACCAATAATCACACAGTTCAACCCGTTACGTGTACTCAAGTCGCTGACAGAGGCAGAGACGCGATTAAGAAAAGCATGCAATGCGCGCAGCCAAAGCCCCGGGAGACTCCCTATGCGAAGCAAGGCACAGCAAACGCTTGGTCACGTTGAAGCCATCATAGTCTAGTGAGCTGTATCAAGTTCATGTTCTCTTTCACACAGAAAACTGTACTGAACATAATGAGGAGTATGTCTAGTTATGTTCCAAATCTCTCAACATGCAGGTCTTCTAAGGACATTTTACTAATGACTCAGCGTCTCAATATTCGTATTTAAACTCTGGTACGCCTTCAGATTTGCTGCAAACATGTACCTAGCAACCATCTACCAGCAGACACTGAGTATCACAGCCACACTTGCAGGAAAGTCATTTTAGTATACGCCTTTTCACGCTCGGGTTTCCAAGAGTAACCTTATGTGGGAGTGTAGTGAATTGTACAACATTTTTCTCTCAGAGAGAACAGAGCTACACTGCGTCATCAAGCAAAACTGGCAAAGCTATTACCATATGTTACATGACGACACCACATGAGCTACTTTTGCTTCCTGCTTCACATAAGCAGTAGATGAAATATAATTACTTAGTTACAATATGCATTGTGTAGAGAAGCAATATCTGAAGCAGTGCATTATTAATAAAAGAAAATGTGAGCCGGCTTTCTTACAACGCTTGCGCGAAAGCAGTGTGGTGCATCCCATACACAAAACTGGTAATTCCAGCTACAACTTTGGTATAATTCTAAGCGCTCACATTATTTTCCAAAAAATTAGACTTGCAGTATCCTTTCTTCTTGCACCTGCTAAGTTTTTAGCAAAGCCTACAAAAGCAAATTGCTTTGAGTGAAGCAATTCCATCTGAACCACACTTGATGCAACAGGCAGTTGACAGAAAATTTTTCTTTGTTCAGGCATCCTTACTCAAAGACACTTCAGTAATTTTACAAAGGAAGAACAACAGTTATTCAGTAGGTTGTCACCGGGCAGGTTTAGATTATTCTCTTATATCCAAACATGTTCCTATGAACTAGCTACAGCTGCTTCTGCAACTTGCAAGGAATTCACCTTACCATCCACAATCCAAAGGCGGTAAGCATCCACACTAAGTATGACAAATAAATGAAGTGCACACAGCCACTACAGCAAGCATCGGTACCCATGTGAGCAGCTTTTACTTTTGTCGTAAGAGAAATGAGAGGAGCTTCTATCCACTTTGAAATGAAAATCTACTAAAACGTGTACAGAATATACTAAGATAACACGCAGGCTTCGTAAGTGTATGAGAAAATCACAGTAGTTATTATTATTATTTGGTTTTACACATATATACACAAGGACATGGAGGAAATAGGGAGGGAGCAAGCTCACAGCTGCCACTGACAGCGGCACAACGCCTGCCTACTCTTTCAGGAGGAGGGGGGAATAGAGGAAATGAAAATAGGAGAAAAGAGGAACTAAAGAAATAACAGAGACACAGACAGAACAGAAGAAAAATACTAATGATGTCTATAAACGGGAGGCCAAGTCAGTATCCTTCATACATGTTAACAAGGCTCGATGGGCCTGGTCACGTGGAGCAGAGGATCCCCTTGAAAACAGGCAATCGTCAAGGGTCGCACATTGCAGTCCCATAAGTCAATATTCCTTAATAAGCAGTACGCGCTACGCAACAAATGCGGCACACTATAAAACGAGATGTTCAAGTGTCTCACAGGAGCCACAAAACGTACGCGACAATCAATCGCTGCCACTACTGCAGTTTCTCATGAGGTTGGATGAAGTATTCTAAAGACCCATCTGATGTCAGTCGAAGGGCAGAAGAAAGCTGTAGAAGTGCCTTAGGCGTCGCTGCGTACAGATGCGTACAATCTCCAAATTTTTCAAATAGGTGGGACTGGGCCAATTGGAATAGTGTCGAAACACGCTCGCTAGACTTTTTGTGTATATCGGGAATTCACAGATAAATGGGGAAGGAACATTCGTTGTGCTTTTTCGGAGGTGTGAATGAATTCGTTTCTTCTGAACTGCGAGTAATGTCCACAAGCAATGCCGCCATTTCCCCATGTGAAAGGACAGGCGCTGAATCAGCCGATTAATGAGTGCTTGGCCGTCTAATGCTCGGTGCAAACGCTCGATATGGTGTAGCGCTGTCTGGTCGGCTTGCAAGCTCAGGGGCCACTCGTGCGCTTTTGTGAGTAGCGGAACAGATTGCGTCTCACGAGGTAATCCAAACATGACTCGGAGGGCAACACGATGGTCCCGTTCCAATTGAGACATCACATATGGCGGCACGTTCAAGACTGGCAAGGTATACGTCATGCTAGAGAGGACAGATGATTGATATACCTGAAGTGTTGTCGTCTCGTCACAGCCAGCACCCCTTGCAGTCAAGGTGACCACATACTTGAGCAGCGACCGGGATTTGCACCGCACCGTGCCAAGAGAGACGATCATCGATAATTACGCACAGGTAGCGCTGCTGTTGTACCCATTGTACTGGTATTTCTCCGAGGTACAGCCGGCTCATGCTCCGACTAGCGCGTTGCGTTGGATGATACGCGATTGCGGCTGACTTAGCCAGTGAAATCTGCAGACCCTGACAACTTATCAATAAGAGACTGCAGAAATACAGTAGCTGGCCAGACAGAGCAGATGAACTAAATTATTGCATATCAGCAGTTTCAAAATTCAAGCAATACTTTTTATAAGGTTGCCTACTGCAGATATCCCTACTCCAAACTTTGAGCTGCGTTACCTTATCGTCAGGCATTTCATGGCGAACAAACCATTCAGCAAAATCAGAAAATTTAACAAACCTGATACAAAAACTAGAGACTGGATTTTAGGCACTTAGAAAAAAGTCGAAGTTCCGCCCAAAAGGCGAAGCATCACTTGCAATAGCAAATTAGTAGACAGCTATATAAAGTAAGGATAGTAGTTTTTGGGCGGTATAAAGTTGTAAATATTCGCTTACTAACTAAATAAACAAGCACGGTGCCACGCGCGTACAGGTAAACATAACACATCTCACTCGATGACCGCGGAAACTCGTGAAAACACTGGAGTGAGAAAGCGTGCCAGCGGCAGCCAGCAAATTGACCTTCGCGCTGTCTCTCGCTTCAACGCAAACTACACGTCGAAAGCGCAGAGCATACGAAGCTACCGGTGCTCGGCGCATGCACTTTGTCATTATCGCAGATCGCTTTCAAGATAAGGCGCCCTCGCGACAGCTCCGTGAACAGCAGGGTGCGTGCACACGCACACACACACACACACACACACACCTCCTCCTCCCCGTGCCTAGCGCGCGAACGAGGACCACGCGCTTGCGGCCGCCTTCCTCGCTCGCGTGCGCGAGATTAAAGGCCTTTAGGGCCTATGCTCGCCTAATCCGCCCGTCCACTCCGCACGCCTCCGCCCTCATGCGGACCGGGGCGGATGCCCAAAAAGCGATCGTGTCGCAGAACTCGGCGCACGCTGAATCCACACGAGCGGATTGCATGCGCACTGCGATTGGACGACGCGGTCTGTTGACAGCTGGCAACCATTCGGCGGAGCAAATTGTTCAAGGTTGGCAACTAGCTTTGACATCAGACGACACTGGCATATTTTTGTAGACGAGAGACTAAGTTTCTGCGTCACACAATGAAAACGCGACTTTAGGCTGTCGCATTCTGTTGTTCGGCAGCCACATGCGTTGCATTGGAGCGCTATGACCCCTTCTGATCCTTGTTCGAAACATTGCGAAGTCGTCTTATCTGCAACACTTTAAAAATGTATTGCAATCGCATCATGCCGCAACATGCTACGTTTTCTCGGACGATCACTTTCAATGCGCGCTGCCTTGCCTGGTTGAACAAAACACCTCGAATCATCCAACGTGCCGCATTCACGTCGTATCATTTTAAGTGATTCGTCCGGGAATGCTTATATATCACTGTCTATATTTGGTTGTGCACTGAAGGTTAAGCAGTGAGTGTACAATCATATTGACTGGCATAAAAGCAATGTCTGTATAATGGTCACCTTATGCAGATATATATACTCAGAGGTTTTCAAGCAAAATACATATATGAAAGCAAATAATTTTTGTTGCTGATAAGACAACTTATTTTCAGCGAACACAAATAATTAGATTCTTTATTGCCGACCTGAGTGGCCAATTAATCTGTCGCCATTTTACTAGTTAGACATACCTAATTCAGCATTTAAACAATTTACAGCACATTACCAAAGTGCACAAAAACTAAGAGTACCATGACAGGCATGCTCCCACTCTCAGCCATGGCAGCAAACAAGGATGATCGATTTGAGACCGTTTGATGCTGTCAGCATCATACATGTATGTTTTTATTTTGATACTTTTCCCTACATAAAAAATAAGCTTCCGTAGGCTACACATGATCAGCGAACTATTGTAAGCACTATTCAGGTTGTTTGAGTGAGTTCGGCATAGGCTGCGTATAGTTTATGTAGTAACAATCTAGATAGCTAATGCACGGCCATATTTTAAGAAAATGAAAAACAATGCATAGCACAACATAAACAGCTGGCCAGTACAAGTATTTTATCTGAAAGTAAACCAAGATTATCAAGTGACTAAGCTTTGCAGTGAGCTCAGTGATCTCACGTGCGAAAAGGTTTATGTAGTAAGTGGTTTTGTGCTCCTCTTTCTTAATTAGTACCGGCTTTAACATGCACATGACAATGAAATGAAGTGAAGACTCATGGCGATAGACAGGATAGCACAAAAAAGTGAGGGAACATTTGTTGCCTATTTTTCTAGCAAACCAACGGATAGTTCCTTGGTTTAGGCTTGATGACTAATGTGCAATGCATGCTGCATAAATTCGCAAGATAGGTGGGCTCTATTATCTAGTCACCACTCGAGTAGTCAAATAAGTGGTACTGCCATGAGCACCGTGAAAGAGAGTACGGAAATTTGCAGTAAAGAGGCCACAGTGGCTCAGCATCTGTGCCAAACAAATTCTTCCACAAGAAAACATACATACTGGCTAATTGCGTATGCATTCACATGTATTATTCAAATCCACACATCACAAAAAATATTTCATTCCTTCCCGCATTGCTCACCATTGTACAGACTTTATTGCAGCGCTGCATGTCTGGAGTAAAATAACCAGACAAATTAAAGCTGTGGTAATACAGAACAATGAAAAGAACTTTACATGTGGCTTAGATAATATAATGCTCCTACATATGTGTCACCTTAGTATCAGCCACTTTCTTTACTACTTGTTCACCGTTACGCCTAAATTATATGGTGCCACTAGGCAGTGCTGTATTCCTGCAGGTACGCTAGAACAGCTTGGCGATGCACAAACACCTCCTTCCATCACTCTGAAATGAAGGTATTGTACATTTGCTGTCAGGATATGCTTATACACGTAACTGCTATGCCTTTAAATAAAGCCTTTGAAATGTAAGGGCTGATGCTATAATCCTGCTGGTGTGACATTTTACATTAATAGTGCAAGACCAAATCGTTGGATAGGAAGAGACAACACAAATATTATTTATGTGGTTTATACTATACTAGTTTATACTTGTTTAAATCACCACATAAAACTAGTATTCATACTAGTTTTATGTGGTTATTTAGCTATAAACATGTAAAGAAATATGTAAATCCAAAACTGTTTTAAAGTAACTAAGACGCCATAAAAAGCACCACAAAACTCTGGTGTGCACTTTTTTGTGTCACATCAGCTCGTTGTGCCTGCAGATCAAATATATATATATATATATATATATATATATATATATATACACTATTTGTAGCTAAAAACAGCATGCATTTCTCATTTAGAGCTAATAATGATCAGTGCAAAAAAGTTTTAATGTGTCAGACATACATATGGTTACTGGCCAATGCTTTGCACACTGATAGGTGTGTTCGGTGCAACTTAAGTCGCACATTCATAATAGACTAATTTATAATACCGAAAACGCATGAATTTTGGCAATTTCTGTAGGTAAGTAGGGGTGAAACCATAAAATGTATTGTTGTAGTGCATGAAATGTAACTTTACTACGTTTCAGCAGGTGGTCCTGCCTTCATTAGAATAACCACTGTGACGAATGTGGGAACACCATGTAAATATATATATATATATATATATATATATATATATATATATAAAGGTCAAAGAATGGCGTGTCAAAATAGGCATTTTTGTCTTTGTTTTGTAGACGTGCTCATATTGCTACCCTTTTTTTCACTTTGAGGGATGAATTAACATAGCATATATATATTGACACGTATAGATGTTTATCTTTCACCGGTGGCCGCTTTCCACCGGCTAACAAATGTTAAACGTTATCGCTCGGCGCAGGACGCGCCTGTATCGGAATTTTCTAGAACGTTATCGATGCTTCTTTCCATTGCCTGTTTTCACCGACGCTTATGTTATCTGATTGCATGACTGACGCGAATTCTCTAGAACTTTCCGGAAGACACGCGGGCATCAGGGATTAATCTAGAACCTTCGATGACTCAGGTATAAAAGCCGACGCGTTTCGCCGCTGATCAGATTTTCGACGATCGCCGACTGTGTTCGCCGTTATCGTTGTGCTTTGAGTGTACCTTGCTTTTGTGGGCACAGGTTCGCCCAATAAACAACCAGTTTCGTTGTACACAGTTTTACGACTGTTTTCTTCAGCGTCACTACTACGTGACATCTGGTGGAGGTGCTTTTGTGTCCATGCAGCGGACACCCCCGCAAAGCCGCGACCCAGGCCCGAAACAGGAGGACGAGACCAACATCGCCAAGGACCAGCGAGCTAGCCGTAGGCAGCAAGGTCTTTTGCCAGAATACGGACTTCTTCCCGAGAAGACCACAGCGATCAAGGCCAAGTCAATGACCTCAATGGCAGCCCCAGCGTCCCCCATCCTGCTGCAGCAACCTCGGGAGCCACCGACCTTCCGTGGATCATCAGCTGAAGACCCTGAAACATGGCTGGAGACGTACGAGAGGACCGCGACATTCAACAAATGGAGCGACGATGACAAGCTGCGCCATGTCTATTTTTCGTTGGATGACGCTGCTCGGACATGGTTTGAGAACAGGGAGACCACCCTGGTGACTTGGGACCTATTTCGCGAGAACTTCGTGAGGACCTTCACGAGTGTCGTACGAAAAGAAAGGGCTGAAGTTCTCCTGGAAACCAGAGTTCAATTGCCGAACGAGAGCATCGCGATCTTCACGGAGGAGATGACTCGCCTCTTCCGCCACGCCGACCCCGACATGTCTGAAGAAAAGAAAGTTAGGTTCTTGATGCGGGGCGTCAAAGAGCATCTATTCACTGGATTGATGCGCAACCCGCCCAAGACTGTGGCAGAATTTGTTTCGGAGGCGACAACCATCGAGAAGACGCTTGAAATGCGAGCCAGACAATACAACCGCCGTGCGCTGACAAACTACGCCGAAGCTCAAGCTCTAGGCGCCGACGACCTGCACGAGACGATCAGAGCTGTTGTACGGGAAGAACTACAGAAATTATTCCCAAGGTCGCAGCCTCAGGTGACTTCAATCGCCGACATAGTTAAAGAAGAGGTTCAGCGATCTCTGGAAGTGCCAGAAGCTCCGGCATCGCCTCAACTACAGCCGCAAGCGATGACCTACGCCGCCGTCGCCCGTCGTCACGGCCCCCCTCCGCGCTCGCGCCAGGGCCCCGTAACGCCGCAGTTCCGTCGTCCACCGCCACCGCCGCCACCACGCCCGCCCGTCGCCCAGCGCAGCTACCAGCGGAAGACGGACATTTGGCGCGCCCCCGACCACCGCCCGCTCTGCTATCACTGCGGGGAAGTCGGCCATGTCTATCGCCGATGCCCATACCGCGAGATGGGCCTACGAGGGTTCGCCGTCAACGCGCCACGTCCACAGCTTGGCGAGCGACCACGCGACATCGCTGACTACCTCGCCGGAGCCCAGTTCCAACCACGACGACCCTCACGCTCGCCGTCACCAGGACGTTACCTGTCGCCGCAGCGCCGACCATACACTGGCCCAGCGCGGGGCCGGTCCGTGAGCCCCTATCCGGGAAACTAAAGGCAGCAACCGATGGAGGTGCGGTTGCTGTACGACGCAATACCGAAGATCCTCCGCCGCCACCGACGACGACAACTCACGCATCATCACAACGGGGTACCAGCACAGCGCCTAGCAAGAGCCTTGACGACAACACTTCGCCGCCGAAAGAAGACCTACCGACGCGACGTAGCAGCAGCGAAGCAAGCCGACGTAGCCGTGATCCGACGCCACGACTTAACCGCAACGCCAGACGACGGTCTACCGACTTAGACGTGGTAATCGATGGTCATAGCGTCACCGCTCTCGTCGACACTGGAGCTGACTATTCCGTCTTCAGTGGCCCGTTCGCCGCCAAGTTGAAGAAGGTGAGGACGGCCTGGCAAGGACCTGATATTCGGACAGCGGGAGGCCACCTAATAACGCCGGCTGGAATCTGCACAGCGCGAGTCACGGTTAACAATCGCACTTACCCGGCGAGCTTCGTAATCATGCAGCACTGCTCCAGGGACGTCATCCTAGGCATGGACTTTCTAAACCAACATGGTGCAGTCATCGATTTAAGGTCAAGTCAATAACGCTTTCAACGGACAACGCGATACCACCGGATACAGACATCAGTTACCATGCCTTGAATGTGCTAGAAGAACAAGTCACCGTTCCGCCTCGCTCCAGTGTAATGATTTTCGTCGGTGCCGAAGTGCCTGCAGATATGGAGGGCGTCATCGAGGGCGATCATCACTTACTGCTTGATCGTGAAATTTGCGTCGCTAGAGGCATAGCTAAGCTACGTGAAGGGAAAGCAAGAGTGATGCTCACGAACTTCAGCGACGAATACAAGCACATTAACAAAGGCACAACGGTCGCCTACATCGACGAAATAGTACAAGCCGGCAGTGCTTTTGCCTTCACGGATTCTAGTGCACCTGCAACGAAGACTGTAGTACTTGAACCAACTTTCGACGTCAATCAGAACCTTCCTTGGCATAAGAAAGAACAGCTAAAAGCTCTGCTCCTGCAATACAAGGACTGCTTCTCGTCGTCGTCAAAAGTTCGACAAACCCCGATCGCCAAGCACTGCATCATAACCGACGAATATGTCCGCCCACTCCGTCAGAGCCCGTACCGAGTTTCGGCGCGCGAACGCGAGGCCATAAGGCAACAAGTCGACGAAATGCTACGCGACGACATTGTCCAGCCGTCCAAGAGTCCGTGGGCGTCCCCCGTGGTGTTAGTGAAGAAGAAGGATGGAACCCTACGTTTCTGCGTCGATTATCGTCGCCTCAACAAGATCACGAAGAAGGACGTATACCCTCTCCCACGGATTGACGACGCATTGGATCGACTCTACAACGCAAAGTATTTTTCGTCGATGGACCTCAAAACCGGCTACTGGCAAATCGAAGTTAACGAGAGAGACCGGGAGAAGACTGCCTTTTTAACACCAGACGGACTGTTCGAGTTCAAGGTCATGCCGTTTGGTCTTTGTTCGGCACCTGCGACTTTCCAACGGGTCATGGATACAGTACTGGCAGGCTTGAAGTGGCAGACTTGCCTCGTCTATTTGGACGACGTCGTTGTGTTTGCCTCAAGCTTCGAGGAACACCTCCGGCGCCTTGAAACAGTTCTTCAAGCTATCAAGACCTCCGGACTCACGTTGAAGCCAGAAAAGTGCCGCTTCGCATACGAGGAGCTCTTGTTTTTGGGCCATGTCATCAACAAGTCTGGAGTGTGCCCTGACCCACAGAAAACGGCGGCCATCACTGACTTTCCTCCGCCCGCCGACAAGAAGGCAGTGCGTAGATTTCTTGGCCTGTGCGCCTATTACAGGCGCTTCGTCAAGGACTTTTCACGGATCGCCGAGCCACTGACATACCTCACGAAGGCCGACGTCGAGTTCAAGTGGGAGACGCCGCAAATCGAAGCATTTGAAGAACTGAAGCGACGCCTGCAATCGCCGCCCATTCTTGCGCATTTCGACGAAAACGCCGATACCGAAGTCCACACCGACGCAAGCAGCGTAGGACTCGGCGCCGTGCTTGTGCAGAGGACTGACGGAATAGAAAGAGTTGTAAGTTACGCTAGCCGGTCGCTATCGAAGGCGGAATCAAATTATTCCACAACAGAAAAGGAGTGCCTCGCCATCATCTGGGCTACATCAAAGTTTCGCCCCTACCTCTATGGCAGGCCCTTCAAAGTTGTAAGCGACCACCACGCCTTGTGTTGGCTAGCTAACTTGAAGGATCCTTCAGGTCGCCTCGCACGATGGAGTCTCAGACTTCAAGCATTCGACATCACCGTCGTCTACAAGTCCGGCCGAAAGCATTCTGACGCCGACTGCTTGTCTCTTGCCCCCGTCGAACCGCCGCCACAGGACGACCAGGATGACGACACTTTCTTGGGACCCATCAGTGCCGACGAATTCGCTGAACAACAGCGAGCCGACCCGGAACTAAGGAGCCTTGTAGACTACCTAGAAGGCAAGACCGTCACTGTGGCGAAGGTGTTCAGGCGAGGATTGGCGTCGTTTTTCTTGCAAAACGATATTCTCCTAAAGAAGAACTTTTCGCCTCTCCGAGCCAACTACCTCCTCGTGGTGCCCTCAGCGTTGCGAACAGAGGTTCTGCAAGCTCTCCATGACGACCCAACGGCTGGACATCTCGGTTTTTCCCGCACGCTCGCGAGGATACAAGAAAAATACTACTGGCCTCGCCTCTCTGCCGACGTCGCCCATTACGTAAGGACATGTCGAGACTGTCAGCGACGCAAAACACCGCCGACAAGGCCAGCCGGACTTCTACAGCCGATCGAACCACCTCGCCGACCATTCCAGCAGATCGGGATGGACTTGCTTGGGCCTTTTCCGACGTCGACGTCCGGGAATAAATGGATCGTCGTAGCTACGGACTACCTCACCCGCTACGCCGAAACAAAAGCCTTGCCCAAAGGCAGTGCCGCCGCGGTAGCCCGATTCTTCGTTGAGAACATTCTCTTGCGTCACGGTGCTCCAGAAGTCCTCATCACCGACAGAGGCACGGCCTTTACGGCAGAACTAACTCAAGCCATCCTGCGATACAGCCAGACAAGCCATCGCCGGACCACCGCCTACCACCCGCAGACGAATGGCCTCACCGAGCGCCTAAATAAGACCATCGCCGACATGCTGGCAATGTACGTCGACGTCGAACACAAGACGTGGGATGCCATGCTTCCGTACGTGACCTTCGCATACAACACGGCCGTGCAAGAAACGACGCACATGGCGCCGTTCAACCTGGTCTACGGAAGGAACCCGGCAACGACGCTTGACGCCATGCTACCGGACGTCACCGATGAGGAAAATCTAGACGTTGCCACCTATTTGTAGCGTGCCGAAGAAGGTCGACAGCTCGCCCGCCTGCGCATCAAGAACCAGCAGAGGACCGACAGCCGACACTACAATCTTCGACGACGCTACGTCGAGTACCAGCCCGGAGACCGTGTTTGGGTCTGGACTCCGATACGCCGACGAGGACTTAGCGAAAAACTCTTACGTCGCTATTTCGGACCATATAAGATCATCCGACGTATTGGCGCACTGGACTATGAGGTCGTGCCAGACGGCATTTCGCAATCACAGCGGCGCCGCGCACGACCCGAAGTCGCCCATGTGGTGCGTCTTAAGCCTTTCTACGCCCGCTGACGAACTTACGTACTTTGTTACTTTATTTTTTTTTTCTTCTTTATTACGTGTGGTTTTGTTTTCGCTTTCACATTTGTTTGTAGCATCGGGACGATGCTTTTTAAGGGGAGGGTATTGACACGTATAGATGTTTATCTTTCACCGGTGGCCGCTTTCCACCGGCTAACAAATGTTAAACGTTATCGCTCGGCGCAGGACGCGCCTGTATCGGAATTTTCTAGAACGTTATCGATGCTTCTTTCCATTGCCTGTTTTCACCGACGCTTATGTTATCTGATTGCATGACTGACGCGAATTCTCTAGAACTTTCTGGAAGACACGCGGGCATCAGGGATTAATCTAGAACCTTCGATGACTCAGGTATAAAAGCCGACGCGTTTCGCCGCTGATCAGATTTTCGACGATCGCCGACTGTGTTCGCCGTTATCGTTGTGCTTTGAGTGTACCTTGCTTTTGTGGGCACAGGTTCGCCCAATAAACAACCAGTTTCGTTGTACACAGTTTTACGACTGTTTTCTTCAGCGTCACTACTACGTGACAATATATATATATATATATATATATATATATATGCCTTCATTAGTGGAGGTATGTGTGCCGTGCCTTCATTAGTGCAGTAAATGTTATGAAAGCTGTGAATTCATAAAATAGAAAGCCTATTAAATATAAACAAGAATCCTGCAGGCAAGAGCACCATAACAAACCAGGGCCTGTATTTTGAAGCGATGCGTTATGCCTGCTTTTATACTAGTCTTATCATCCACCGCTCACGGCCGGCTGATCCCGTTGATAACGTGAGTCCATCACTCTGACCACTCACCAAGCGCGGAAAGGGTGAAAAGGCATTAGCATCGGAACGGCATCGCTACAAAATACTGGCCCTGCTGAGATAGTGGCACTATTCACACAGTTCCCACTACTGCTGTCACATGGCTGTGACCAATATGCTCACAAATGTTTGGGTCATTCATGTTTCAAATCATGAGTGACAGTTGCATAAGTGCAACATCTTCCTCTGCCTCTGTCAATAACTTGAGTACATGTAGTGGGTTGAGCTGTGTGATTATTGGTGTAGCTGAGGTGATGTATCACACACATTGTCCGCACAATCGATTTCTTTCTTTCTTGTCGCCGCTTCTCCTCCCTCCGCAGAATGTTCCTCATATTTCCTATTAGTAAACTGGGGCTAGGGCTCACTGCACCAAACATTTTGTCCATTGGTGCGTGCCAATTAGGCACAAGCCATGGTCAATGATAACGGCTGTACACAAGTTTATTGAAGCTTAAGGAAGGCTGCACGTCTAGCGTAACGACCGTGGGACACTTCAGTTTATTTTCTTTTTTTCTAAATCAATGTATAGGTCCTCTCGAAATGTCTCTTAGCATTGAGTTGCCTATTGCTTCGTGTTGAATGTTTGCCTTTACCATCCTTTGATATTTTGTTAGATGTACTTTTCAAGCAACCCATTGTGGTAGGTACCCACACAAGTCTGTGGGTACGAGCCATGTGTGGAGGCAACAATAACAATCTAATTCGCCAACCGGAGGCAAGAATTGGTCGTGGAGCTCAGTGGTGGCTTTCCACTAAATTGACCGTTGAACAGGGAGACTTCACTTTGCAAGTGAGCTTAGAACTTGACACCAAATGCCGTCACCATGTATGACTGAAGAAAAACACGTGACAGATTGAGGAGCACTGGAATTCATCCAACTAATGTGTGAAGTAGTGTAGCTGCGTTAAGTGTTTAAATTCTGGTATCATCATCATCATCATCATCAGCCTCCATTTTATATCCACTGCAGGACGAAGGACTCTCCCTGAGATCTCCAATTACCCCTGTAATGCGCTAGCGTATTCCAACATGCGCCTGCAAATTTCCTAACTTCATCACCCCATCTGGTTTTCTGCCGACCTCGACTGCGCTGACCTTCTCTTGGTATCCATTCTGTAACCATAATGGTCCATCGGTTATCTATCCTACGCATTACATCTCCTGCCCAGCTCCATTTCTACCGCTTAATGTCAACTAGAATATCGGTTATCCCCGTTTGTTCTCTGATCCACACCGCTCTCTTCCTGCCTCTTAACGTTAGTCCTAAGATTTTTCGGTCCATTGCTCTTTGTGCGGTCCTTAACTAGATCTCGAGCTTCTTTGTTAACCTCCAAGTTTCTGCCCCATATGTTAGCACAGGTAGAATGCAATGATTGTACACTTTTATTTTCAACGACACTGGTATACTAAACACAAAACATTCAGTTGTTTACATTGCATAATCAACACGACTACTGTAATGCGCGATGGCAAAGGCTAAATAAAGAACTGTTGCCTCAGGTACTGTAATTGGTCTAAAGTAAACGTTCTGACTTGCAGCGTATAGTGCATAAATTGGTGTACACAGAGCTATGAAATATTGTAACTACACCACGCGATAAAATTTATATAATACCAGCTGAACACTGTACAGAACAACTTTCATGGGGTCTAGTTGGTGCGACATGCCTCGATAGGAGAAGTTGTGCCGCTTATTTACACACACATGCACGTAATCGCAAAGTCTCCATACATTTTGTGTTTACATGTTACTTTGCGTGTCAAATGAACACAACTTCTACAACCAAGACATATATTTTGTGCAGGACTAATTCCTATTAGTTATGCAACGATTTCTGTTTCTCGCGTGCAGGTGGGCTTGCGTATCATTTTCAGAAAATGATAAAATAAAAACGTGTCCCCATGTATGGTTCAAAAATTGATAGTTTGACAATATCTTCTCTGGCTGGGTAGTAAACTTATGTCAAAAGAAAAATGTAGCACACTGACCAAAACAGTGGGGCTAATATAACATAGGGAGCAAGTATTCTGTCAGCAAAGTCGCTTGAAACTTTTACCACCAGTTCCTCCTGATTGGCTCGCTTCGATCACATAACTAATGCTGGCATATTTGTGAGAACTTGTGTTCAGAATATTCTCATCACAGCCAATAGGCACCTTTTATATTGTGATAGCAGCTGAATTCTCTGGCACAATGCACTGTGGCCATAGACATGCTAATGATTGACAAGAGGCGAGGCTCGCCTCTTTCCATAATCTGGCAGCGCAGCTAAAATAGTTCAGTTAATGAGTGGAACCGTGGCCTGTGCACCATAAAGATAAATGAGACGGCCACTTAAAGCGTCCAGTATCCTTCACCCAGGAATGCTTGGTAGCAGTACGCCTAGATTTAGATGAAAGAGCACCGGAAACACACTTAATGGGCATACTTTGCAGGCACAAGTCAGTTTAAGGCACAATATTTGACACTGACTGCCGGCAGAATCAACAAGAGGATAGAACCAACACCACTTCCCAGGCAAATTATGCTGGTATTAGCAATGAATTCTGTTCGTATTACAATGAAGGCTCATGCCAAAACGAATGACACGAACCACAGAAAGAACTAGGGTGGATCTACAAAGTAACGGTGAACTTTTCTTTAGCTTTCTCTGCTTGCATTAGTACCGTGACCATGGCTAGCCAGTGAGAAAAAAACTGTCGGCAAAATTTTTCATGCGATTCTGCAGGTTGTAGCAGAATATCATATATCACTGCGATACCTGTGTTCAGTCTTGTTTATTTTTGCATGCATATTGCTTTTTGTCAGGAAACGTAAATTTGCACAGAATCAAAAGGCAGCATCCACTTCTTACCTGTAATACATTCATCTACCATGGCACTGGTGTCTACACAGACTGTGTGCTTGGTCACCAGCAAAAACCAAGCAGTTAGGAATATTGCATATGCAAGCTGAATTATAAAGCTATTTACTTCGTGCAATCTAGAAATTCCTGTTATTCACCCCACTGTCCACATGATAAAAATGAAGGCTGCCCAAAATTTGCATTCATGGCATTAGTTCTCAGGCGTGTACACATTTCCAGACAGTGTAGTATGTCTTGACGTATGTAATTATAATGACGCTCCCTAAATTCCCCTCACCGATAGAAGCACCCTCAAAAGTGCAGTAACAACTTTCGAAACAAACGACACATGTAAGAAACAGAAAAGACCGGTGTGATAGGGCTTCTCTATCGTGGTACCACATAAGAAAACGCTATCGGCAGCACTTATGCACAGTTCACTTCTGAGCACACGCACATCGCACAAAACGCGCATTTTAAGCCTAGTACCGCTGCGACACATATATATTCCGATTAGTGTCTTGCGAACACTTTTGGTAACAGCAACACCACTCGAACGTCACGGTCACCACGGTGCATCGGAGCCAACAAAACCGCTCACACGCAGTATAGCACACGAGGAATGACAGCGATAACCAGGCAATGAAGCGTATCGCTACTGATCTTGTCATCACTTCTAATAGCTGTAAAGGACTGGCGTTCACCCCTTCGCAGCAATTAACGGCATACACAGAACACATACAATTCGCGTACGCTGGGTGCACCGATCGGACACTTTTCATTTCGCCACGCCTTGAACATGTGTCGTACTCGGAACGCCCGTGTACGCGATGGACTTCTCGTTTGCAATGCACACGGGAAGCACGGCGCAAAAAAAATCACGAAGTCGACTGCTTGAAATATTTCTTCCGAGGCTCGCGTAAACACAACACACGTGTGTGAGGCTCCGAGTTCAGCTTGCTAATATGCTTGCATTTGCTTGCTCATGCTTTTTTTCACTCTGTCAATTTTAAGAGAGTGCTTAAAGCACTTGGATGCATGAATTGCCTTTACTTTTTTTTCCATATGTAAGACCACCAAAGATGAAGTGCGGCATAAAACGTGCCTCTTAGAAATTTATTAGTTGCTGTTTGCAAACTTTCCAAACAAACTAAAACCTCACAAGATGCGCTCAGTCATGGATGAAGTTCTCACCATATGTAAAAAGGTTGGGCATAAGTGGTTAACTTGACGCAGCAAGAAATTGAAGGTTAAGCAGCAAGTGCACAATTCATTATGACTGGCCTAAAAGCAATATGTACGCATAGTGGTCACCTTATGCAGACACATACTCTTGAGATATTTTCAAGCAGAATATTTATTTTAAAGCTAATAATACATTATATTGCTGATAAGACAACTTATTTCGAGTGAAATAAATAAATTACATTCTTTTTTGTCAGCCTGGGTCAACTGACAATGCCATGGTAGCCATTGTGGTAGCCTTGATTGGAGTGTTGTGTTGATGTTGAACAAAAACTTGCAATTGCCTGAAGCTGAAGACCATCTTATACGCTGTCCATTGAGTACATATCGCATCGCCATAGCTGAAGCCTCAGTTTTAGTGAAAAACACTGTTATAAATTTATGTGCTCATGTCCATTGCGGGCAGGCTCATCCGCCTTTTCATTACCTATTGTACTGCAATTATGCCAAATTCAGCGTTTACACAATGTAAAGCACATCACCAAAGTGCACAAAAATTAAGCAGTACCATGATAGGCATGCTGCCTCTCTGTGCCATGGCAGCAAACAAACATGATCAACCTTAGACCGTTTTATACTGTCGGCATCATACACGTGTGTTCTATTTTGATCACTCTATATATGAAAAATAAGTTCACACAGGATGCACATAAGTGAACTATTAAAAGCTCTACTCAGGTTATTTTAGTAAGTTAGGCATGGGCTGCACGTTGTCTATGTATTTATGTAGCAACAACTTAGCCACCTGATGCACAGCCAGATGTTAGGAAAATGAAAAAATGCATACCATAACAAACAGCTTGCCAGTACCTGTATTTGATTTGACAGCAAACCAAGAGTATTAAGTGACTTAGCTTCGCGGTGAGCTCAGTGATACACTTGGTGTGAAAATGCTGATGCAGTAAGTGGTTTTGTTTTTGTCTTTCTTATTTAGTAGCTGCATTAACATGCACATCACAATGAAATGAAGGCTCATATGGTGGAAGACAGGCCCGCACAAAAAGTGAGGAAACATTTATTGCCATTTGTTTATTTTCACCACAAACCAACAAATAGTTCCTTTCGGTCAGCTTTGTGAATAACGCGCAAGGCATTCTGCCTAGAACTGCAAGATTGGTGCGCTCCATTATCTATTCACTATCCAAGTAGCCAAATGAATGGTACCCCCATGAGCACCGTCAAAGAGATCACTAAAATTTTCAGTCTGGAGGCCACAGTGGCTCAGCCTCTGTACCAAACATAAAATTGTTTCAGAAGAAAACAGTACTGCTGAATTGGGTATGCATTCACATGTACCATTAATATCCACACATCACAAGTTATCTTCCATTTCTTGCTGCATTGGTCACCATTGTACAAACTTTACTGCAGCGCTGTATGTGTGCACTAAAAAAACTTGGCAAATGAAAGCTGTGGTATTTCATTACACTGAAAGCAACTTTGGAGGGGGCTTAGGTAATAAAATGCTCCTACATAAGGGTCAGCCTGTCGATTTATTTACTAGTTGTTCATTGTTACGCCTCTACTATACGGTGCCACCAGGCAGTGCTGTATTCCTTCAGGTACGCCAGAACAGCTTGGCTATGCACAAACATCTCTTTCCATTGCGCTTAAATTAAGGCGGTGGATATTTGCTGCGGAATGTTCTTATAAGCATAACTGCCTAGAACTCAAAAAAGTGTTTGAAATGTAAGGGTGGATGCTCAGCTTTGCTGATGAGACATTTGTACATTTATAGGGCAAAACCACAACGATGAACAAGAAGGACACCACACAAATACTTGTGTGGTGACTTCCCAGTCCTAATGCAAGTAGTTTCCTGAGGTTTTCTCTGTGGTTTTTACTTGTAAACATGTGAAGCAATCTGTAAGTTCGAAGCTGCATTAGGTAAACTGAGACACCATGAAATGCACCTTAACACTGCACGAAAAGCACCATAGCACTCAGGTGCACACATTTTTTTGTCACATCAGCTCTTTGTGTTGCAGGTAAAGTATACACACACACACACACACACACACACACACACACACACACACACACACACACACACACACACACACACACACATATATATATATATATGCACTATTTGTAGCAGGAAACATCATGCATTTCTCATATATAATGGACTACTGCATACATTACCCGTTTTGCACCTCTGCTTTGATATTCTACCCTCCGACACCGAATACAAATATATTGACTGGAATCTTTCTTTAGGTCCATATTCAAAAGGCAAGCAGGTTTTCTGCACCATACGTCTCCATTTTCCTCACATGGTACTTATTGCATGTTCTGAATGTGCATTCATTACCGGTGGAATATCTTCTTATGTGCAAATATTTTGTTCGATTTAGTTTTGCCTGCATATTTTTTTAACTTATCCATAAGTTCTCTGACCTACTTGTACAGATACCTCCTTCAGTAGTGGTATCTGTGCTGTGCCTTCATTACTGCAGTAGATGTTATGAAAGCTGGAAATTCATAAAATAGAAAGCCTATCCAATATAAGCAATAAACTTACAGGCAAGAGCATTATGACGAACCAGCTGAGATGATGGCACTATTCTAAAGTCTAGTTCTCACTTGCGCTGTCACATGGTCGTGACCGATAGACTCATGAAGGTTTGGCTCATTCACATTTCAAGAGACGAGTGACGATTGCATACGTGCAGCATCTTCCTCTGCTTACATCAATCACTTAACTATATGTAGCAGCTTCAGCTGTGTGATTATTGGTGCAGCTGAAGATATTCATCATACATAGTTTTCGCACACAATCTGGCTCGCCAAAAGCATGCAGTAATTGGTCTTGTAGCTATTGGTTCAGCGGTGGCTTTGCACTAAATTGACTGTTGAAGAGGTAGATTTCCATTCATATAAAGGCCCAAGTGAGAATGAGCCTAGAACTCAGGAGACCAAATGCAGTCACCATGTATAACTGAAGAACAACACGTGACAGAACGGTGAGCAGTGGAACTCACTAGTCTACAAAGTATTGTAGCTGCGTTCAGTATTTCACTGCTGGTATACTAAACACAAAACTTTATACAAGTTTTTAGACGGCATAATCAACAAGGCCCATCTAACAATTGATGGCAAGGCTAAATAAAAAGCAACTGCCTCAGGTTCCGTCATTCGTCTAAAATATGTGTTTTCACATGCAGCGGATACAGTTCATAAATTGATTTACATACAGGTGTGAAATGCTGTGGCTGCATCACGTGATAAAATTTAAATAAGGCCAACTGAATACCATATAGAGCATCTTTCATGGGGTCTAGTTGGTGCGACATGTCCTTATATTAGAAGTTGTGCTGCTTTATTAACGCACATTCACGTAAACGCAATGTACGCATAAAATTTGTATTTACTTGTTACTGTTTGCACCAAATGAACAGCACAACTTATACTATCAATACGTAAATACGAATAAGCTTTTACTGGCCTAATTTATATTAGTTACGCAATTATTGCTTTTTCTTACATGCAACAACTCAACTTCGTGCATACGTCAAACTGATGTTGCTAATCTAAGCTGGACGTGGGTACCATTTCCAGAATGTGATAAAATAAAGAAGTGCACTTGTGCATTGGCCTAAATTTGTTGGTTTGACAATATCTTATCTGGCTGGGTAGTAAAAATGTGTCAACAGAAACATGCAGCATACTTACCAAAACAGTGCGGCTAATATAACATCATAAGATATTCAGCCAGCAGAGTCATTCGGAAAATTTTCCACCAGTACGCCTTTATTGGCTGGCTTCAGTCACATAACTAATGCTGACATAACTGTGAAAATTTGTGCTAAGAATATTCTTACAGCAGCCAATAGGCACCCTTTATATTGTGATAGCAGCATAATTCTCAGGCGCAATGCACTGTGGCCATGAACATGCTAAAGACAAACAAGAGGTGAGGCGCCTCTTTCCATAATCTGTCAGTACAACAGGAAATGGTTCGGTTAAAGAGTGGAACCGTGGCCATTGCAAAATAAAGATCACAGAGATGGCCACTTCTAGCATCAAACATCCACGAATAATAGGTAGCAGTACGAAAAAAACACTTAGTGGACACACTTTACCGGTTCAAGCCAGTTTCACGCATATTATTATGTTATGACTGTTGGCAGAATGAACAAGAGGATAGAAAACATAGCACTTCCTAGGCAGATAATGATGGTACTCGTAATAAATATTCTTTGCATTAAACTGAAGGCTCGTGCCAAAGCAGGTGACACGAACAAGAAAATGAAATAGGGTGGATGTACACAGTAACGGCAAACTTTCTTTTAGCTTATTCAGCCTGCATTAGTAATGTGACCATAGCTAGCCAGTGAGGAAGAACACTGAGGAAAATTTCTTTCATGCGATTCTGCTGGCTGCTAGCAGGATAACATATATCACCATACCTGTGTTCAGTCTCATTTTTTACATGCATATTGTTTTTGTCAGTAAACGTAAATTTGTACTTAATCAGAAAGAAGTATCCAGTTCTTATCGATACCATATTGATCTACAATGCCACTGGTTTCTTCAAAAACAGACTCTGTGCTTAGTCACCAGCAAAAAACGATCAGTTAGCATTCTTGAGTATGCAAGCCGCTTGCATCACAAAATATAAAGCTATTCACTTCGTGCAATCTAGAAATTCCTGCTATTCACAACACCGTTCACATGATAAAAATCAAAGCTGCTCGAAATTGGCATTTATGGCATTAGTGCTCAGGCGTGTTCACATTTCAGGACAGCACAGTATGTCTTGACGTATGTAACTATTATGATGTTCCCTAAATTGTCCTCACCGATAGAAGCAGCTTAAAAAGTGCAGTAACAAGTTTTGAAACAAAGGGCACGTGCACGAAGCAGTAAAGGCCGGTGTGATAGGGCTTTCTCTATCGGGGTACTACATAAGAAAACGCCATCGGCAGCACTGATGCAATGTTTACTTCTGAGCACACGAACATCGCATCAAACGAGCACTTTTAAGCCTACTACCACTGCAACACACTTCGTAACTGCCAGAACACAGCTCGAACGTCACGGTCGCCACAGTGCATCGCAGCCGGCAAAACGGCTCATATGCATGCAGTACAACACACGAGGAATGACAGTGACAACGAGGCAAAAAACACATATTGCTACTGATCTTCTCATCACTTCTTAAAGTTGTAAAGAACTGGCGTTCACCCACTTCGCGGCAACGAACTGCATACAGAGAACACATACGAGTCGCGTATACGCTGAGTGCGCCGATCGGACACTTCACTTCGCCACGCCCTGAACATGTGTCGTACTCACAAACGCATGTGTATGTGATAGACTCCTCGTTTGCAATGTGCACGCGAAGCACGGCACGAAAAATCACGAAGTTGACGGCTTGAAATACGTCTTCCGACGCTCGCGTAAACACAACACACTTCTTGCGCTCCGTCTTTTTCTGACGGTGATCGCACGCACTGGTGAGGCATGGAAGGGTAGACTTGCGGGCTGCCTTCAGCAACTACCCCCGTGCGTGCAGGATAACTCTAGTAAAAATCACAAGATCGAGAAAAGCAGACTGTTTCTGACACGGCTGTAGTTTACGCCTCGCGTCCCCGCTTCGCATCGCTTCAAGCAAACGCCATGTTTTCTGGGACGGCGTGCGACGCCATCCGCCTCGAACCAGCCAATGAGAGACGAGCAGGCATACGGATGGCAAAGCAGACAAAGTTGTGACCGCTCGTCCAGACGATCACACAGCCATGCGCACCATGTCCGCCCGCGGACGGACGCGGGCGGAGCGGACGGGCGGATTCAGCTAGTATAGGCCATAAGCTGTGGTTGCCGGCTCCCCCTCGCACGCTTTTACTCGCGCACACCGCGTACGGCACGCGCCGACGATGTTATCGCCGTTGGGCTTTATACGGAACCTCACGGTGACGACGGCGACGTCAAAAACGCGCTTGGAGTGTTCATATAATTGCTATCGCAATAAAAAGGCACTGAGAGGTGCAGGTCAGGCATGGTATGGGCCAAAATAGCCACTTTAGGCTATTCACCAATCAGAATCCCTTGGCAAGTTTTCACTGCACTCGGCAGGGTACTATCGGCGTCAAATGAAACGCGAACAGCCCATGAGATGGTCGGTTGTAGACCGGCCTTCTCTGAAACCGCATTGGTAAGGGTCAAGTAGTCTGTTAGATTCCAGGAAATGTAGAAGACACCGATTAATCATTTTTTCGAATAGCTTACATAGACAACTAGTGAGAGAAATTGGGCGATAACATGTCACAGAGGATGGGTCCTTGCCCTGTTTTAAGACTGGAATTACAATGGCTTCTTTCCGTGTAGATGGGAGGTGTCCTTCAGCCCATATAACATTGTACTGTGCAAGCAGTGTCGTTTGAGTGTCTTCGTGGATGTGTTTAATCATGTCGTACATGATTATGTCAGGTCCGGGTGCAGAGCTGAGGCAAGCAGTCAGGGAAGCTTTCAGCTCGGCGATACAGAAGGGGAGGTTATGAGGTTCGTTATGTCTACATCTGCGGTTTATTACGTTGAGTTCTGCTATATTTCTGTGTTTTAAGAATGCCTCGGAATAGTGAATTGAACTAGACACGCGCTCGAAGTGCTCGCCAAGAGCGTCAGCTTGGTCTTTCAATGTATTCCCTTGGTCATCAACCAGGGGTAATGGCTGGGTCTGCTGGCCATTAAGTCTTTTCAAGCCATTCCAGACTTTCGCTTCCAGCGTGTAAGAGTTTATGCTTGAGAGAAACCTCTCCCAGCTTGCCCTCTTTGCCTATCTGCGTGTCCGCCCTCCCTGTGACTTGACGTGCTTGATCTCAATCAGATTTTCAGCAGTTGGAAATCAGCGCAATATGCCCTAGGCTTTGTTTTGTTTCTTTCGCGCCTCTCTGCAGTCTTCTTTCTACCAGGGAACACGTCTTTTAAGTGAACAACCATTCGTTTGTGGGATACACTTTTCAGCAGCATCAATAATAAAAGCAGTAAAATATGCAACAGCATCGTCGATACCAAAATTGTTTATAAAATCTCGTGGTAAATAAGTTGATTCTTTAGAATGCTCCCAGTCAGCCGATGCTAATTCCCATCGAGGAATATTGGGAGTGTTATCATGCTGCATTAAGTTTAAAGTTACGGGGAAGTGGTCACTTCCAAAAGAATTTTTAATGACATTCCATTCCAAGTCAGGCAAAAGAGACGCAAACCCATTTGCTAGATCTATCGATGAGTAGCAGTTGTGTTGGAAGTTGTAATAGGTGGGCTCCTTATTAAACAGGCATGCTTCAGAGGTGAATAGAAAATTTTCAATCAGTCGTCCCCTCGTGACACAACGGGAGCTTCCCCACATCGTGTTGTGAGCGTTAAAATATCCCAGCAGAATGTAAGGTTCGGGAAGCTGGTCAATGAGTTTATAAAAGTGTTTTTTCAAGGTCATGATTGGGGGGTATATAAATGGAAGACAGTTACTAGTCTGTTAAATAGAATGACCCGAACTGACACCGCCTCAAGGGCCATCTGAAGCGCCACATGTCGACAAACCACCGACTTCTCGGCAACTATTGCTATACCACCGGACGAAACGTTAGCCTCATCGCGTTCTTTTCGAAACATGGTGTATTGACGAAGGAAGTTTGTGTTTGTAGGTTTCAGATGTGTCTCTTGAACACACAGCAACTTTGGGTTATGTTTGTGTAGGAGTTCTCTTATATCGTCGAGGTTGTGAATAAGTCCCCTAACATTCCATTGTAGCATTTGTCTACATAATGAAGAAAGTGTTTGTGCTGTGTGTTTAAGAGACTATAATTAGCTCACGGGGCCTTTTCCAGGCGCCGTGACGCGAGTTTTGTCTTTTTTGGAGCGGTCGAGAGAATCCCGCCGCTCCTTAGGCGCTGGCTCCGCCGTGTGAATAGGTGTTATGTTAATGGCCTCTTGTGACGGGCTGGACACGTGCCTTTGAGAGCGCTGTGTTGGACGTGAAGGCCTCGACACGCCGGACGAGACCTTTGGGGCCACCAACCCGGAGGTTGACGGGCCCCCCTTCGCGGACGGCGAAGCAGCGTCTTTCGCCAAGGCACAGCCGGCATACTGGCACAGCCGCAGCCATACTCTGTGGACCGGGCCGATGCCGGAGTCTGCTGCGACGCTGCCCCCTTGCGCACCGCATCAGCATACCTTGCGGTATGAAAAACAGAAACACGTTTTCGTGCTTTTTGGAACGATATGTTTTCTTTGATTTTAGTGTAATCACTTCTTTTTCTTTTTTCCAGGTTTCACAGGATCGGGCATTTGCGAGGTGGTCACCTTCACAGTTCACACAGTGGGGTGTTCCTGAACAGTTTTCGGAAGTGTGGTCTTTGTCACCACATTTTGCACAGGTGAGTTGACCTCGGCAGCTTTGCGAGCCGTGGCCGCACTTCTGACACTTAAAACATCGACGAGGGATGGGAATGTAAGATCTTCCACCGATTTTGGAATAGCTTGTCTCGGGGGTTTCTGGTAGCACACTAGAGGAAAATGTAATGATCAGATGTTTTGGTGGAATTTCTTTATTGTCTCGCCTGGTTTTTATCCTCTTAACCTCAATGACATCTTGATCTTGCCAGCCTTCTAACAGTTATGCTTCAGTAAGTTCTAACAGGTCGG
Source organism: Dermacentor silvarum (assembly GCF_013339745.2). Lineage (NCBI taxonomy): Eukaryota > Metazoa > Arthropoda > Arachnida > Ixodida > Ixodidae > Dermacentor > Dermacentor silvarum. The sequence continues at coordinate 444,271,477 of NC_051154.1, forward strand.
AATCTGAGATCACGCCTCGGACTGTGTTGAGGGAACGATGTCGGGTCACTGTTTTTGGGATTTCTGCAAAGGTTGTGAGATTTGCGAGTTTTCATGCTGCAGCTTGTTACGAACCTCAAGGAGGAGGTCGCCGCTTGCCATCTTGCTAGCTTTATAGCCTGGTCCAATGGTGTCCGTCAGGGATTTAGATACAAGGAAAGGTGATATAACTCTTACGGCCTTTTCAGGTTTGTCACTGTGGATAACGTGATATCGCGGAAAGGATTCTTGGCGCGGAGTGAAAAAGTTCAAGGTGACTTCGGTCACCAGAGGGAATGATGCTCTATGCATGCTGCATGTAGTTCCTTCGGCAGCAATGGCAGCCACCCACCACGGAGCCCAACAAGGGGACGCTACAAGTTTGACAAAGCAATGACTTCCACACGCCAGCCGTGCATCGCTGCTATAACCCAATGCGTCATACTCAAGGTTGGATATACCGCACCAGGTTAACCCAAGCCGCCTGGGAGAAACAAAAAAATTGGAAGAAAGGAGATGACAGGACAGAAAGGCAAGTTGATAGCAAACCAAAAGATTCAGGAGAGCGACAGGAAAAGGCGACCACCGATTTCCTCCGGGTGGGTCAGCCCGGGGGTGCCGTCTAGGTGAAGCCGAGGCCAAAGAGGTCTGTTGCCTCCGCCGAGGGGCCATATAGGTCCGAACACCCGGCATCGACTCAACCACAAGGATCCTCTTTTCACCGGACACGGCTAATGTATTCATTATTCCTATATAATGAATAGAATAGTGGAACGGTGTTTTGCGTTTCTAAATTCTTGTGTGTAGCCAAA
>NC_051154.1:444272406-444362406 GCF_013339745.2 Dermacentor silvarum
ACTCGAAAGGCGACACATACGGTCCGCTACCTCGACTACGAGTCTTGCAACCTGGCAAAAGACATCTGTTTTGTCGTCGCTTGTGAGCCCAGCGACACGCGTATGCTCCAGTGAAGACGCAAGGCCACAGGAACTGCAGGTTATACGCCGAGATCTTTCTCGGAACAGTTACCCGGCTGCGTTCATCGCCAAGATAGAAAAGCGTGGGCTGGACCCTAAGCCGCAAGACGTAATGCTTTACCGAAAGCGCGCCAGCATTCCTTACGTTCCCGGCATTAGAAAGGTACTGTGCCGCAGCTTTTTTTTTCAAAAAAATGATTTGCGTGTTGCACACGAGCCGGATAACAAGCTGCGCAACAAAATCGTGAACGTGAAGGACCGCCTAGCCTCGACAAATTCCTTGGTGTTGTAAACAGAACACCGTGCCAAGGACTACGGTCTGTGTGCATTCGCGAAACCGGGAAGTTCCCACTACGATTTAAAGAGCACAAACGCGACGTTGAAAAGGGTCGGCATGTGTGAAACGCGCTCGCGTAAAGGCCGTTTCACATGGCGCGATTGGTGCGAAAACAATCGTTCTGTCGCGCACGTCGCAGAGCGATTTTCGCTGGCAGCTTTCACATGCGTCTTTGAACGCGCGATTTCCGTCGCAGTGACGCTCAAGGTTGCTCTCTGCTCACAAAGTATCCATGCCTGCATCATTAAATAAAAACAACATGGACACTAGTCAAATATTACAGTTTCATATTTTTTTAAATAGAATAGTACACAATTTCTCAGCCTTTAAACGCGTTGAGACTTTGCGATCGCTTAGTCCGCAGCAGCGGCGAGTGAAAATGCTGCACAAACGGTGACAAACCGCATAAGCGTGCAGCGTGGTGGGGTGGTTTGTTTTGTAGACTCTAGTTGTGTTGTTGCGGTAGGATGGGAGCCACAACTTTTCTCCTGCAGGAGTATTTGCCTCTCCAAAAGAAGAAGCTACTATTAGGTGAGCAAGTGCCTGGCACAATTTGTAGCAATGAAGACGTTGACGACGGCGACGATTGAAGGCGTCGTCAGCTCCCGACCTGGATAGCATGCAGCTTCTCCTTTTAAATGAATTGTGCGAGCTGCAGAAAACAAAAATTGTTGATGAAGCTCCTGAGCCACAGGAGCTGGTGAGTACGCTCCGTTAAAACATCATTGAAACTAATGCGCGACATTGCTCCGCTGAGTTTCCAACACGCGGTAAAACAGGAAAGAGCCTATTTCGACGGCGCTTGCTGTTACGTCACGCTGCTCCGCCCACATCGCGCCGATCGCTGCGACTCAGCGACGGAAATTCCAACATGTTGGAATCCCGTCGCGGAGAGCCCGCGACGTCGCGGCGGTCGCTGAGCGACGGAATTCGCTGTGTCGCTGTGTGAAAATCGCGCCATGTGAAACGGCCTTAACGCGTACAAACGGGCAATCATGCAATCAATTAGGACAACGCATTAATTATCGCAAAAGAGAAGAACGTGACTGCGAGGCTTCTGTTGGAATCGGTACTGATACAGGCGACACGTAACATCATCAATCGGATGAGTGGCACAATGCCCAAAATTTATCTTCGCTCTCTTCGTCACGTGCTACTCATGTAAACTGACTACCACCCTAGTCCACTGCAATGTGAACAAGAAACCTGTACGGTTTCATAAACGTCAAAACTAATTTTTTACTTGGTCAGTGACCGTAATTTTGTGTTGCGTCCTACCGGCCCTAGGCCGGCAGCACGAGATGAACCTCATACTGATATTTCAGGCACCAAAAAAAAAACGCCGTTTATTTCCAGCTCGGAAATATATGTAAAAGAAGGGAGAGAAGAAGGAGAGAGAGAGAGAACAGACGCATGCGCAGAGGCGTCATCCGGCCCAGACTTATCTGCAGCATACCTTTCCCCTGGCAGCCGTAGCGTTCCACTGGTTTTCGTATTCTTGCGGACCTACGTAGCTCGGTTGCAGGGCTTTCGGAAAGCTCGTCAGCCTAGTATTTCGGTGCCTTTCCGGTCATACATGGCGGTTCTTCTGCGGTCGGTACTTCTCTGCTTGCATAAGTGTTCGTTGAACGTTTGCACACCTGGTCGACATGATGTCGAACGGCGCCATCCTCAGTTTCCACAGTGACGACACGGGCTCCACTCGTTGATTTCACCTTGCCGGGTGTCCATTTGTCTCCTACGCCGTAGTTGGCCTCTCCAGGGGCTAAGTACCAACTGGCAGAATCAACAGCTGGATTCGTCGGCATCTCGTGGTTCCTGGGAGGAAAAGATATCCGTTCTAGTGCGCAGCCGGTAGCCTAGAAGCAGTTCGGACGGCGAAAACCCGGAAACATGTGGTGAATTTCTGTAGTTACATATAATTCTGGCCAGAGCAGTTAGCTCTACTCGAGGTATCCTCTTCAATCCATCCTTGACAGTTCTCACGGCGCGTTCTGCTAGTCCATAGCTTTGAGGGTGGTAAGGCGGGGTACGAACATGCTCGATTCCATTTTTCTGTACAAATTGAGCTAAGTCTGACCCGGTAAACGGCGTCCCATTGTCCGTAACTATGATGCGGGGTAATCCAAACCGGCTGAGCAATGTTCGCATAGAACGTACAGTAGCATTAGCTGTCGCGGGAGATACTGGAATGACTTGTATCCAGTTGCTGTGTATATCGACAATTACTAACGCCATCTTGTTTTCGATAGGCCTTGCGTAATCTGCATGCAACCGTGACTACTTCTCCCGAGAAATCGGCCAACTGACGGGGTTCCGTGCAGGGAGCATAGGCAAAGCTTGCACACAGTTTCGACAGTCTACAGCGATTCTATCAATGTCTTGATCTAGACCGGGCCACCAAAAACTATAGCCCTCTCCCTTATCTTCATTGTAGACGCACCCTGATGACACTCATGCAACATCTTCGACAGCTTCTCACGCGCCGCTCTTGGTATCACTACACGATGGCCCCAGAACAACCCCTTCTCCGCGGACAGCTCATGCCGCCTTTTCCAGCATTCCGCCATTTCTCTGCGGTCCCCCTTCTAAGACGGAGGGCCATCCTTCAGTCACGTAGCTGCATATCGCTTCCAAGACACCGTCGGCTGCTGTGAGTGCTTGATTTTCTTTGCAGGATACCACTGGCTGGTCCCATTGGTCGATGACAAGCACCATTTCCGCCACATCTGTTTATGCTTCCGGCTGTTGCAATGATTTAGGCAGGCGGCTTAGAGCATCCGAGATCAACATCTGTTGTATTTGTTGTATGCCCCGAGCAAAAGCGCCGATCGCTGGATTCGGGCGGCTGCCATGACAAAAGTTTGACGGTCCGGTCTGAGAAGACCCAACGACGGACGGTGATCCGTTACGAGTGTGAACACATGTACCAAAAGGTAGTCGCGGAACCTCATCAGTCCAAACACTAGCGCTATTAATGCTTCTCGCTCAATTTGAGAGTACTTTCAGCTGAGGCGAGGGTTCGCGACCTAAAACCAATTGACCTGTCTTCGCCATTTATACGGTGAAAGAGCGTGGCACCGACACCGTAAGGCGAAGCGTCGCATTACAACAGCAACTCCAGCTGAGGATCGAAGTACGTTAGCACGGGAGACGAACACAAAGCAGTTTTCAATTGTCTTTTTTTAATGCCACGTCTTCTTTTGCGCTTCAAATTCATTTCTAATCTTTTCCAAGAACACTGTACAAAGCTGCAAGCACCGTGGACAGATTCGGCAAAAACTTATTGTAGAAAGTAACAATTCCCAAAAAGCATCGCAACTTTGCAACATTTCGTGGCAAAGGAGCCAGTCTGATCGCGTCAACATTCTTCTCCAGCGGGCGCAGTCTTTCGGCATCAATGCGATGGCCGAGATACGTCACGGATGATTCACAAAACTTCCACTTGTCAGAACAAAGTTTGATACCATATTCGTGAAAACGCTGTAAGACAGCTTGCAGATTTTTATTTTGAGCGTCGCCGCTCTCAGCTATCAACATATCTAAATTGCCTGGGTTCCTTTCAGGCTTTGTAGCAATGATTCAATTTTCCGTTGAAATATCCCTCGGGCTGACGCGATGCCAAATGGCCAATTAGTTGTAGCAGAACAGCCCTTTTTGTGTGGTTATCACTGCTAATTTCCCCGAGTCTTCATCCCATTCGACCCGATTGTAAGCATCGCGAAGGTCTAAAATACTGAATTTCTGTCCTCCGCATAAATTTGCAAAAATGTCATGTATGACAGGCAAGGGTATTGTTCGACATCGCGTACTGGGTTTACTGTCATCTTGAAGTCGCCGTAAATGCGCACCGTTCCGTCCTTTTTAAAAACTGGAACAATGGGCGTTTCCCCATTTGAAATGAGACACCGGAGGTATTATGCCTGCCGAGACTAGTCTGTCAAGCTTCTTTGCTACTTTATCGCGAAGTGCAAAAGGAATTTTTCTTGCCTTGAACTTGGGGCTTGATCCGGTCTTGATATGCAGTCGGGCTGGCGGGCCTTTGATGAGACCAGTACCCTCAGCGTTTTGCTGCAGTAGCTTCGGCACATCCGTCAGGGCTTTGCTTGATACTGAAGACTGCGGGTACACGCTCAGCACCTGAATGCGCTTGTCTGCTAATTTTTGCAGTAGGTCCCGGCCGCAAAGACTGGGGCAATTGCAGTCTAATATAGTCAGACTGCATTGCACTGTTGTACCTTCATATGAAACTGGCATTGTCAGTACACCGAGGAGCGGAAGGCTTCCGAGATAGCATGAAATCTGGAGCTCCCACCTTCGTAGCGGCGGCCATTGATGACAGTATCTCTAGTAAATGCTTTTAGGAATCACGCAAACAGGAGAGCCAGTACCGACGTCCATCATCACTTCGATGCCATATATTCCACGCGAATGATGTTCTGATGGGTGGTACATGAGTGCGCATAGTTGTCAATAACCAGATTTGTGATGCACAGCTATCACTCTCTTCCGTTTTTGCCGCTTGTGCCGTTACTACAAGCATTTTGCCTGCTTTTTTTTCGTTTACCGCACACATTCTGGCTAAATGCCCTGGCAATGCACATTTGAAGCATCTACTCTTGATTAGTGGACACGCCTTCGTCATGTGACCCTGCTTTCCACAACATTTTGCACTGTTGCACGCCCGGCGGATTTCTGCGCGACTTATGTTGACAGGTCAGCTTTAGCAGTCTCACCGATTCCGTGTCCGTAGCAATTCCTTGCGAATCGCGTTCAGCGCTCTCCGCGGCAAGGGCAAGAGCCTCGGCTTCTTGCAGATTAAGATCTTTCTTTGCTAGCAGCTGCTTCTGCACATTCTTGGACCTGACAACGCACACAATAGGGTCTCTAATCAACCTTTCCAGCATCGTAGAAAATTTGCAATTCTGTGCCATCTGCCGTATAGTCGCTATGAATGCATGTACCGGCTCTCCTTCTTGCTGGCAGCGATGAAAGAATTTGAAGCTTTCAGAAATTTCATTCGGCACCGGGTCGTAGTATCTGTTTAAAGTCTGTACAACTTCTTTGTAGGTTTATTAACACGCTACCTGGTCAGACCAACTTTCGTCGAACTCCTAACTATGCACAAGAATGCATTAATCAAAATGCGTAAATTGCGATTAGGAAAAAAGTTAGAAAATGTTTACAGAAGTTCTACATTGTTGAAGCAGTCAATCTGAACACAACACATTAATACAAAAACTGTATATAGTGAGTTACCAAAGGATATAGGCAAACAGAAAAATACGTCGAAGTAGGGATACAGTTTTCAGAGTTCCGACTTAAGTTTTATGTGAGCGTTGGTACGGTGATAACGTTGGTGGAGAGCTTGTGTGATGCAGTACACTAGTATAAACGTTCATTTCATATCTATTACGTCCATAGCACACCTCACGAATGATTGTCATAACTTTATACCTATATGTTTGACACACTTTACAGCGGATATTACAAGGCCTATATATAGCCGTATTAGATCTACCCCTCTCCATTCATTTCTACATTCACAACCGATAAGCGTATGCTTGGCGTTGTTTGGCCAGAACTGGCCCTTGTGACCATTAAACCCCACACATCAAAAAAAGAAAAAAATCTTTACAGCGAAGCTGTACATAGCTAGGAACCCGGCATTTTTTCACTTCCAACGACAGAAAAAAAATTAAATTATGGGGTTTTACGTCTGACGACTGAAAACCCAACCCAGGCGGGCCGATCCCGGTGGTAGTGCATGCCAGAATCAGTGGGTCATACCCCGGTAAAGCAGAGGCGTGCAGTGAACATCAGCACAGCTTCCCTTTCAATACGAAACGCACAAATAAAAAAAGTCGCAGTTTCGCCCGAAAGGCCAAGGATCGATTGCGACAGCAAATTAGTAGATAGCTATACAAAGCAAGGATAGTAATTTAATGGACATTACAAAGTCGCAAACATTCGCTTACTAACTAAATAGACAAGCACGGTGTCATGTGCGCACAGATAAACATGAACACATCTCGCTCCATGACCGTGGAAACTCGCTGTGAAAACGCTGGAGTGAGAAAGCGCGCCAGCAGGAGCGGCCAAAGTGACCTTCACACTGTCTCGCTGCGCTTCAATGCGAACGCCGAAAGCACAGCGCCATACGGCACTCGGCGCATGCACTTTGTCCCCATCGCAGATCGCTTTGAAGATGAGGCCCGCTCGCGCGGGCACTTCGCCAATGTTACAGATCGCTTTCAAGATACGGCGCCCGCGCGGCCGCACTGCGAGCAGCAGCTGACGGAGCATAACGCATCCCCCTCCCTTTCCGTCGCCTGACCCCCATGCCTCGCGCGCGAGAGGCCTCGCGCTTCCGGCTTCCCTCACGTGCGCGACATTGAGCCGCGATTGCTGGCTCTCCCTCGTGCGCTTTCACTCGCACGCACAGCATACGGCGCGCGGTGACGATTTTACCGCCGTTGGACATTATACGGAACCTCACCGTGACGACAACGGCAGAAATGCGTTTGGAGTGTCCATTTAATTGCTATCGCAGTAAAAAGCCGTCAAACCACGTGGTTGATGACGAGGCGCGCGCACTTCCGCGTTGATCAACGTACGCTGCCGCCAATCCCTCGGCAGAGGACGTTGTCGCAGACTTTAACGCAGATATCTTAAAACCGGAGGCACAGCTGTGGTTCACTCACTTCGTGGAAGAGTTTGGCCTCGGTTACTTAAACGATCCGAGTCAACCAACTACCGTAACACGGGTCATGCATCAATTTAACTTTGGCCAGAAATATTTATCAAATAAGAACGGAAAACATCAATGTGTATCACAGTGACCACAAAGCAGTTATAGCAGTCATTTCAAAGTAATAAATAAAATAAAGCTTTTGTAAACTGCATTGAAACGTGTGTTTGTGTCATTTATCACTTTGAAGAGCAACGTGCGTAACGGGCGCACCTAATGGGATCGGTTTGAGAAGTTGCCCTACATTAGGTGCAACTGCCTACAGCTTCGCTGACCAACCACCTTCACATGTGCATCGGCGGTGCTTTTTTCATTAAAGAGCACCGTGAAATCGGCTAGGCACACATTTTTAGCCTGCACAGCCTTCGGTATAGGCCTGCACAGCCTTCGGTATAGGCCCAAATTTTTAGACCACGCTATCTTCCCATATTTTTGATTAGATAGCGGGAAAGAAAACTTGTTTGACGATGCCAAGAAAGCTATTCGCATTATAAGAGGATAACATAATTTCAAACACTGTACCGAAAAGGCCTTCCGCAAACCTTATGGAGCCAATAACTGACCATCAATGCTGGAACAATTCCTTTCTTAATTCGGTGTATGTGTTTCCGTAACTCCTCTTTATGCCCGCAAGATATTGCATAACTATAGATGTTTATTTATTTATTTATTTTTACCCTCAGGGTACATAGTACATTGCAGAGGGGAGGGGCAAACGTACAGTCGAGTGCAAAATTTTAGAGACCACGGGAGCAGCGACTAAAGTCCGTATATAAGAAAAGTAGCGCCATCTACTCTTTCCTCCGTCGTTTCCTCTCCTAAAGCGCCTGCTTTTTTCTTTAATTTTTGCCTGTGAAAGCAAGTCGACGGTGGCGGCCCTAGAAAGTCCGCGTTGAAACTTTCAGGCCGGGTGCGCGCCGCCGCCGGCAACTGCGGCTGCGCAGAATACTTTCAACATGGCTCTGAGGCGGAAAAAGACAAAATATAAAGAAGTCAAAGCGCGCGCTATCATCGTCCAATCGGAGATACAGGAGAGAGCGAAGCGGCGTAGATCAAAGGATGGCGGTACTTTTCTTATATAGGGATTTTAGAATAAACTGCATCGCTGCGCCTCCTTACGGCTGCGCGCCTTAGTTCGAGAGCGCGTACTGCGCACGCTCCTCCTTTGTTTTTATCTGCCAGCCTGCTCTTTCAGTCGCTTCAACCACGCAGGTACCGGAACGGGGGCGAGAGCGCAAGGTGCCACTTCTGCAGTCACCGTGGAATCGCCCGAATGATGATATCGTCATATCGTTGACAAAACACTTCATTTGTACTGGCAGCGCTGGGAGCACGCCACCCTCTGTACCTTGCTTCTAGACGTTCCGCGGTGCGGAACACATGCTTTGCGTCACTTTTTCCGAAATCAAATTATGTGATAAGGTCAGGAAGCTGCGATGTCTTTTGCGCTCTACGATTCCACAGCGACAGCAGAAGTGACACCTTGCGCTCTCTCCCGCGCTCCGGTGCGCGCGCGGTTGAAGCGACCGAACGAGCAGGCTGGCAGATAAAAATGGACGCGCGTGCGCAGAATGCGCTCTCGAACTTAGGCGCGCAGCAGTCAGAAGGCGCAGCGATGCAGTTTAGTCGCTGCTCCCGTGGTCTCTTAAATTTTGCACTCGACTGTACATGAATATATCGATCTGTTAATTGACAAGGAATAATTGAGAAAATAACCTGGGTTAAACAATATAGCAGCAATAGATAAGCAAGTAAGCACATAAATACAATATTATATACAATAAATATATAAGACAACACGCAGAAATACAATAAAAGAGAATACAGTCACACAATAGTTAAAGACCAGCTAATCAACTAGTTAGCAAGGCATTTTTAAAACGTATGGGGTCGCTGATGCCCGTTATAGACTCGGGAAGCCGGTTCCAATCTCTTGAGGTCTTAGCCAAAAAGGACAATGAATGGGTAACTGTGTTACTTTTTAGAACGGCAACCTTCCGACGGTGGTCGAGGCGCGCTGATGTGAAAGGTGCGGTACGTATCAACTATGAGAACAGGTATGAGTTATGGTAGTAAATCTTGCGGAAAAGACATACGCGAGAATATTTCCTGCGAGCAGCAAGTGAAGGAAGTTGTAATGATTATTTCATGGAAGTTACGTGGATTTTCTGCGGTAATTAGATAAGCTACAACGGGCAGCGCGATTTTGTATTGCCTCGATGTTTTGGGTTAATGTAACATGGTGGGGGCCCCACAACGCTGACGCGTATTCAAGCTGTAGCCGAACGTATGTAGTGTATAGAAGTAGTTTAGCGAAAGATGGTAATGCAAAGAAGTTTCTACGGAGGTAACCTGGAGTACGGTTGGCGTTAGATTTAATATGTTCATTGTGTTTATCCCAAGATAAATTGCTGGTTATACGGACACCTAGGTACTTGTATGATGTTACTGATTCTAATGGTTGGTTATTTGTGAGATAGGCACGATGCGCCATGCTAGTACGAGAAATTCGCATTGCCTTGCATTTACTGATTTTTAATTCTATGCGCCAGGTACGGCACCACTCATGCAAAGTGTTCAGATCTGTTTGAAGAAGCGCGAAGTCAGTATAGTGCTAGTTATTTTGCGATAGCATACGCAATCATCTGAAAATAAACAAATTTGAGAGAGAATGGTAGTGTCCAAGTCATTTATGTATATTAAAAAGAGCAGTGGTGCGAGCACGGAGCCTTGTGGCACGCCAGATGAGACATGTGTCACAGGTGACGCGGTCTCATGTGCAAAAACGAACTGAACGCGGTTATTCAGGAAGGCTTCAATCCATGTAATTATCGCAGGGTCGATATTAAGTATTTTTAATTTATGTAAGAGGAGACAGTGCTTTACGTACTCAAAAGCTTTAGCAAAATCAAGGAGTATACAGTCAGTAAGAAAACCAGAATCAATATTGTTTTGTAAAGCAGTAGTGAACAATTTAAACAGATATGCACTTACTGTCTTGACAACTTCATACCAAACAAAACAAAGAAAACAAGAAAATCGAATCCCTGGATCACGAGAGAGGTCTTACACCTAAAAAGAAAACTTAAGCGCATCAAAAAAAGAGGAGCAGCCGCAAACATTGTTGAAACCGCTCGAACGGCATTTAATGAGGCGTTGAAACGTTCCAAATGGCATTATTTTCAACATACCCTACCAAATTTTTAAACGAATCCCCTCAGAAGTTCTGGGACTTCTTGAATCAGAAGAAAAAGTCGATTGACGAGATACAAATTCATGGTGTTCAAATTGTTGACAAGGAGGCCATTGCGGAACATTTTAACTCGTATTTCCACAGCGTGTTTTCCATCCCTTCTGAAAGAGTCAGTCTTACCCCTGTATCTTGCTCTGATCTCGAAGATATTGTGTCGCTGCAGGGTATTGTGGCTATGCTTTTTAACCTGAAGACTAAAACATCACCCGGTCCTGATGGGCTTCCGAATTCGTTCCTTCGTCGTTACGCTGAAGTGCTCGCCCCATTCCTTGCATGCATTTTTCGCGCATTGATATCTTCTGCGGATCTAGCAGCTGACTGGCGAACGGCGCGTGTGGTGCCCATACACAAGAAAGGTGACACTGCGCTGATTTCAAATTATCGTCCTATATCTCTGACTTCTTCGTGCTGTAAGGTGCTTGAACATATTATTGCTAATCACGTAATCACGTTTTTAACAGATAACATTCTGTCTTCATTTCAACATGGGTTTAGGAAGGACTTTTCTACAGTCACACAACTAACCAAAGTAATTCACGATTTTGCAAGTGTTATGGACAACTCTGGTCAAACTGACGCAATTTTTTGGACTTTCGAAAAGCATTCGACCTTGTTTCACATCAAAAGTTAGTTTTCAAGCTAAAATACATTGGCCTCCCACCTTTCATAATAAAATGGATTTCCGCATACTTGGCAAACCGCGTACAGTCGGTTTCTGTTAATGGTCACCACTCGCGTCGTTTGCCAGTTACTTCCGGGGTACCACAAGGTAGCGTACTGGGACCACTCTTGTTTTTGATTTTTATTAATGATATTGTTAACGTTGTTACCGAACCAGTACAAGTTCGTTTATTTGCGGATGACTGCATTTTGTTTCATGAGATTGCTTCCCGAGAGGATCAGGAACTTTTGAATACTAACCTTCACAGCATTTATTCATGGTGTAAACAATGGCACATGCAGCTGAATGAATAAAAAACAGTATACATGCAAATAACCAAGAAAAGACGTAGGTGGAAGTTTCCGTATAATCTTCCTACTCATCATCTCGTTGAAGTGAATGAATATAAATATTTAGGTGTGACAATAACTAACAACTTAAGTTGGAATTCACATATCTGTAATGTATGTGTTGCCTCATTTCGTAAAACTCTGTATTCTGCGTCATAAACTAAAACAAGCGCCCCCGGAAACTAAACTTCATGCATACAAATCACTCATTCGGCCGAAATTGGAATACGCATGCACAGTCTGGGATCCACATAATAAATACAGTATTAATGCACTAGAAATGATTCAGCGGAAAGCAGTTACGTTTATTATTTCTAAGTACCGTATAAGCGACCCACCAACAACTATCATGCGCAATCATGGTATACAGACATTACAACTACGGCGGAAAATTCTAAGGCTTAAATTTCTTTTCCTCCTCAAAAATAACAAACTCTCGATCGATTTTTCTTACGAAATCTCTTACGAAAATTTCTTACGAAATCCATGTTGAAATGGAGTAAAGAAATTATTGTTCTCAAGAAAGCGTTTAAGATGCGAGTATATGACATGTTCCATTATTTTGCATGGTACTGATGTATGCAAGTCTAATTACGTGGGTTAGACGTATCACCGGATTTATCAATTGGTACGACTTTCCTTGTTTTCCGATCCACTGGTAGTCATCCAGCAGTAAGTTATTGGGTGAAATGCATTCTAATGTGATAGAAGAGCATTCCCTTTGTGTTCTTAAGAAATTTAGAGTTAATTTTGTGTACACCACAAGAAGAAGAGAGCCGTAATTTGCTTATTATAGCGCGAATACCAGTAGAGTTGAATACAATAGGTTCCATCGCAGGGTAGTTATATTGGCGTAGCACTGGATAATCATGTAACGATGTGCGTGAAAATTAATTTACGAATTTGTCGTTTAGAGTAGCTGCGCAGTCATAATCAGGCGCCGTGGCACCAGATGGTGTAATCAGCGATACTTTGTTGCCATCTATTCGCTTAACAATACTCCCAAAACATTTTGCGTTTGTTCTAAGTATTTTAGGAAAAGTACTATTAGGAAAGGTAAATTTGGTTGTTCTTTGTATGGATAGGTATTCCGCAGCAGTTGCTTTATACGACAACCAACCATCCACCGTGTTAGTTTTTTTAGCGTTTCAGTATAACCGCTTTTTCTTGTTATTGAGTCCATTAAGCTGAGTATACAACCAAGGAGCTGAGTTGCTACTGCGCACACGACGTCGGTGGATATAGCGATTTATAGTGTCTAGAATCTTGCTTTTAAAGACGCCCCCGTTCATTTCAAGGGTGCTTTTGAGGTAGTTAGGCAAGGAATCTTCAATAAAAGTAAGGAGTTCGGCGTTTATGGCTTGAGAAGTTGGCTTTCCTATAATCCCTGATAATTTTAGAGCTTTTACGTTAGGATGGTCGTGTTGAAGTTAACTTGAAATGCAATATGTCGTGATCACTTAAACCCGGCAAGTGCATTATCGCTGAAGTGTTATCAATAGATGATGTTAGCACTAGATCACAAAGGGATGAAGTATTATGAGTTACACGTGTTGGTAAAGCAACTGCCTGGAAGAAACCAGTCAGAACATAAGGTGATAAAGTGTTCAGATTGTTTGCAAAGGGGCTGTGAAAAAGGGGATGCGCATGTCCAGTTAATTTGCGGAAAGTTGAAATCACCCATTAAGATAATTTCTGCTCCAGGAAAACAAACTGACTTGATTCGAAGAATCGTGTTGACTGTCGCAAAATGAACTTGGGTATGTAGGAGAGCGATAACAGACACCGATAATGAGCTTCTTGTAGTTGATGGTAACACAGAGCCACAATTCTAAATCTGTATTTAGAGGTACACAATGTTTTCATCTATTGCTGGCATCACACTACCGCCAATTCTATTTGTTTGGTCGTTGCGGTAGACATATTTGTGATTTGAATAAATAAGTTCCGAGTTAGATATTTTGTTTTAACCACGTTTCCGTTAGCGCTATTATGTTTGCATTTGTATCGCTAATTACGCTACCTAGTTCATCTCTCTTAGGTATTAATACCACGTATGTTGGCGTATAGTATTGAGATGGCTGTTGGTGCTGGTATATGGCCACCACTCCTCTCGTTTACCAGTTTCTTTATCATATGGCGAGAGCGACCTGAGCGAAGTGAACGGGGTGAGAGGCTTCGTTCTCTAACTGCACTCGTGGACGGAAGAACTTCATAAACACTGTCATCGACCGCGTTATATTGATAACATTTCCCACTTACCAGCAGCCTCTTATGCCCTTAGTTTAAATGGTTTCTTGAGGTTCTTGCCAAATTCGAATAATTTCTTCCGTAAGTTGCGAGTCGTCAGACGGAAATCTTCGCTGACGCCTATATCACTGCTTTTGAGCATGTGACTCTGAAAGAATTAGTTCTTTTATTTTACTATTGGTAAATTTCACTATCCGTCGCCGGGATTTAGATGGGTCATAACGTCCGATTCTGTGTGCACGGGATATGCTTTCACCAGGTACCGCAGTCTTTAGAAGGTCATCGATTGTATCCAGTACCTTTTTCTCTGATTGCTGCGAGCTTTCTGTGGCCGCTTTAGATATACCGTAGAATACGAGGTTGTCACGACGAGCGTGGTTCTCCGCGTCATCTAGTCTCGAATGAAGCATGACCATTTCTTTTTCGGCACATATGAGTGACTGTTCTAGCGCACGAACATCTGTTTGCCATTGATCGAGCACAGCGGTTCGACTTTCCACCATCGTTAGCCTTTCCTTGGTGTTGGTTACAGCATCACTAACGGTGCGCTGCTCAGTCTAATTCTCAGGTAGTTGAGGACATTGCTTGTAGCATGGATTCGATACGGATTGAGCGTTTCGTTAAGGTCCTTGACTGTTTTTAGGAGGTCTTTTAGTACTTCGTTAGTATAGAAGGTCCGGGATTCATCTCGACATCACCGCAGAGCCTTAACAACAAAGAATAAATTGGTTCAAACAGTGCTCCGGGGCTTCGAAGCACGATAATACAGGGACTACTTCATTTAAAACACTCGTAAGGCAATCTAGTAGAATTATTTACCTGCATTACGAAGAAGAAGGTGCGTGAGTATCCCATCCCGTTCATGCCTCCCAGTCCACTGAAGAAATTTTGCGTGGCGTTTAGCTTTATCAATGATGTCGACGATTCAGTCGAAGTTGCGCCTGCGCAGGTGTATGAAAATGGGTCAGCTGCGTTTGACTTGAATGAAATTCATCCGCTTGGGCGGATCGGCAGGAAGATCTACAGTCGTTTGTAGGCGGTTGTCTCGTCGGTCCGCTGAAGGACTGAGCCATCCGGGTTATCCACTAGCCTGGATAGGAACTGCATTACGAAGAAGGTGCGCGAGTATCCCATCCTGTTTGTGCCTGCAAGCCCACTGAATCACAGAAGCTAGGCTTCCAGTCATTAGATAATCACGCACGAAAACACCGGGAGATATATGAATGTCCTTTTATTGAGCCCTCCTTTCTGGTAAACATTTTGACTTGACAATGTTTCGCTGGAGCTACACATTTATTGATGCATTATAAAAAAATTGCAGGGCGTGAACCTCTTGGTTCGACGATTGTACGCTTTTTATTGAACGAGCCGTTATGCACTATTATCATAGAGAAAGAAATTCAACAAGAGGGGAGACTCCCATAGGGCCCAGCGGCCGAATTGACTGCAGCGTGCCAAGCGGTCGGCGTCAATCATTTCCGGTTTCGGTTTTCGGCGCGCGTATTTCGAACGCAAGCCAGCACGCCGGCTGTGCCACCCCCCCCTTTTTTTTTGCTCTTCGTGCAGAATCGGTTTATTATTTAGTAAAAATGATTGCGAACGATCTCGTAAAGTCCCATCGAATCTGTGCCACGTGCAATTTCACAAAGTAGCCACAAGACAATGAGGAAATATTTATTTTGCTCTATATAAAAGCTCGTTCCGCGCTTTTTGTGCGTTCATCCAACGTTGTGACCCCAGCAGGTAGGGCAGTAGTTCCTGTATGAAGCTCCACCGGACGGCACCAGCTGAAAAAAAGTAAATCACAAGCATGTTACATTTACAAGCACGTAACAGCATGTTACAAGCATGTGTCATTTTGGTATTTAGACATAGGGGAATACTGCGTGTAGAGGCGAAACGTGCGAAAGTGGTGAATTGGCGGCATTACAAACAAAAGCAATTCGCTTTTGCATACATGGCGAAGAAAATACCCGACTCATCCCAAACAATACCATAAAATATGAAAACATCTGATTTCCAAGCAGTCCCCCGTTTCCGGGCATTATTTCCTGCACTTTAGCAGCACAAACACAAGGGCGATAGCGTTTCCAAAACTTGGCCTCGGGCGACGCGACGGACGCAACAGAGGCTCCCAGCCGGACCATGCTAGACGTTCGCAGAATGCCTTCTACTCGCACTCAAGACAAATGCGTGGGCGCAAAGCCTGTTTCCAGTCCTTTAGAAGACGTAGTTTTCGAATGAGAAGTTTCTGATATGTTCCTCGGCGTTATCTTTTTTTGCGCGCTCATCCGGCGCCAGCAACACACTCCCATATGTTATCACTCTTGGCAATCGCCCATCGCGTTTTCAACAGGCGTGAGTACCGAAAGAAGGTATATGTTGTTGCGGGGCCACAAAAAAAATTCTTTACACGCCAAACTAACTTTATCACCACGGCCGAGCTGCTTATCGCTAACTGCGTCACAGCGCGCTGTGCAGCCAGCGTGCCCCAAAAGTACCCCAAAAAGTAACGAAATTACTTTTCAGTAATGCCTGGCGTAAGAGAAAGCGGCACAAACTTCTCCTAGCAAGATGCACTAGACTACGCACCACGGTCGAGTTAGTTCTCGCTAACTGCGACATGGCGCCCTGTGCGGCCAGTGTGGCTCAAAAACCAAAATAAGTTACTATAATCCCCTAGGAAGCGTCGGAAACATGTCTCAGCACGATTCATTAACGCAAATTAACTGCGCCAGGATGGCCGAGGTGTTTTTCGCTAACTGCGTCTTATGTCTCGGTCCCGTGCCGTAAGCCTAATTGCGTCGTAGACTGTGTAACAAGATTTCTCACCTTGCCGTAGTCCAATAGTGCAGTGGTGTCTTGTCCCAGTGTCCCAGGCTTCGGGGGAGTGTCTGGCGGATGACACATGTATATTGACCTGTGGCTAGGTAAGGCAAGGAAAATAAGTCGCAAAGCTTAAGTTCATTTATACGCAAAACGTTTTAGTTTTCGTGGCAAAGAATTTAAAAAATAAATCAATGCCTGTTAACTTAAGTTCACTTTCTTTTTTTTTTCGATGCTCGCTGCAGCTAACGTTCGGTGTCAAAAGTATAGCGTGACGTATGGTGACGTGTTTCCTGTTGCCAGTTTTTGCCGAGTGTCCGCTCTTGTTGAATTTCTTTCTCTATGCTATTATGGACATCGCCATTTTTGCGACGGCAAAGCGAACAGGTGAGCGTGATTGCGCCTGTCGGCGCTGCAGCAGCCGGCCTTGCAAAGCAGCCGCCAAAGATCGCCCACCTCAGCAGCGGGAGCCGCTATAATAATACGCGGTGACTGCGCAAGTGGGTATCTTTGTTTTCTTGTTGTTTAATCCCAAGTTTAGTTTTCTTGTCGCTCTCGTACAAGGTTGCAAGGTAAATGCAACACCGCTGACGTGGCCGCGTTTTCTTAGCGCAACACAGTTTAGGCTAAGAATTTGCGTACGAGGAGTGCAGCCTAATGATTCCGCTCCCAGTTTCATCCGTGGCACCGCCGAGCGCTCGCTGCTCGGATATAGCGGGGGCCCTCATTCGCTGGCCAACCCTTGGCAGCCTCCACACAATATAAAAAGTTTTGTTGTGTTCCACGGCTATTTCTGCTCATCGCATGCCTAGAACCTAATTAGTCAGCGACTGTTCAATGAATAAATAAATAAATCATCGGGATCACATTTTACATGGACATGGCAACTACTTTTGCAAGCTTCTAGTTGGTATCTCTGTCTTGTTATTCTACCGAGTGCTACCACGCGAACCACAAACCACTGTCCCCAACCCGCCAATGCGTGGCGACGTAGCTAGCATACTAAATGCCAGGACGGGCCAAATGAGGCGCTGGACGTTAAAGTTGTCCAGTGATGGCCACTATGCGCTGAAAGGCAACGTGCTGCTGCTGAGGCGCAGGAAGGACGTGCTCTTTGAAACTGAAGCGACATAAAAAGCAGCCGACGTCGCCACAGGTGTTCAGTTGCTGCAAAAATGTCAATCGGTGCGAAGTACAGTGCTACTGTAGATACAATAAGAAGGCGATCATACTTCAGCGCTTGTCAACGCACTATCAGCTGTCAATGCAATACATTTGGTTGGCGGCCAATATTGAAAGGTCTCAGAGGTTTTTCTGGCTATATACGATATAACCATCACCGGTACGATATACCTTCTTAAGGACTGCCGCCGGCGTATACCGAAGGTAACAGGTTCGAAAAGTGGTGTAACTTCAACGTCCCCATTTAATTGTTAGGACGTGATTAACCAAATTTATTCATACGTGTTGCACTCTTTTTGCTAACGAAAGACATACAAGTATGCGGAGCAAGTCTCTTGTTTGTGTATTTTAACCACAGATTGACTATGCCTAAAAGAGGCTTCCGAAATAATATTTAAAAAACGATTGTCAATGGTTTCTTCGTTGTTATCATTCAATGGGTTGGTCGGTTGCATGCAAAAGGCAAAAGCGGCTGTTTTTGTAGCAACAGAAACTAGCCAGAGAAATAAACCTTTCTCATCAAAAAGCACAGGTGCAATTTAATTTTCACCTGTCTGTCATATGGGGCCCCATCTTGCGAAGATTGGATGGTATTCATTCCTGATCATCCGTCCTGCCCGGTGCGCAACCAGGAAAGTTAGCGAATGACGAAGGGCAAAAGATCGAAAAAGTAAAATAAACTTGCATGAAAATCGCTATTCGTTGTGCTGCACGGCCGAATGATGCTTTGACGTCGTCGTCCTCAGCATGACTGCAGTGTTCATTACACTTCAGTTCATTTTGAGAGAATGGCAGGACGACAAGTATCAGGCAACTCGTGCTTTTTACTGTGGACTCAAACATATAGCCAATTTTTGCATGGCGTCATGTCTTTGCCCACGTTATGACGCTGCCAACTGTGACGTTAGAAGTGAAGCAATTGCCGGGTCGTACGATGCTAAATTAAAGCTACCTCCGGCAAACACGCACACCAGTATGAGGCATCAGTGTATTGTTTTTCACTCGACGAGACGTATTTGTGCGGCAAGTGTCTAGCATTGTACGAACGCTTTTCGATCTCACTTTTGTCAGGAATATGTTGTACACCCATGGATTCCTGGATTCGTGCAAGCGGATAGAAATAAGAGGCAACAGCCTCACACTTGACTATTAACCTCGGTGTGGGCGAACGGTAAGCTCCATCAAGTATTGATGAAAATTGTACCAGCTCGGAACATTGTATTAGTTTGCTATTTGAGTGATAATGATTTTAGGTAATCCATTGTGAAACTGTCATCTCGTATATATATATATATATATATATATATATATATAAAGCCAGCAGGCAATGAAGCCAAAGAAAGCATAGGGGTCCTTAGCTGTGGTTTATATTGAAATGTCGCAAGCAAGGATCAATTTGGGAAATGAAAGTGGACGAAAAGATAACTTGACGTTTGGAGGGGGGGGGGGGGCGAACCCAAAACCTTCCCTTCACGAGTGTGACGCGCTGCAAATTGTGCTACAGCGACGACCATCAACACGTCCACTAACTTTGGTATTTTTATGTGCACTAAATCTCGCTCTGGGAGTGTTAGATGACTACTCGGAGACATGGCGAGCGGATGTGAAACACCCTTTATTTTACCCGCTGGCGTCACGTCATACGTGAACTTAGTTGAACAAGCTAGTGGCGAATAAACCTTCGTATGCTACCTAATGGTATCAAGGCTGCCAGATTGTGAAGGTTGTGGGTTCGGTCACCACCACCGACAAGTTATCTTTTCGTCCGCTTTCATTTCCCATTTTATTCATAATTTTCTGCATTTCAATTTCAACCCAAGCCAATTACCCCTATGCTTCCCTTGGCTTCATCACCTACCGCATCCCTTTACCTCTCGCCCGGTACAGGGTAGCCAACCAGAGATAATCTCTGGTTAGCCTCCCTGTCTTTCCTTTGTCTTTGTCTCTCTCTCTCGCTCTCTCCCTGGTGGCTTGATAACGTCGTGATTAACAAAGCTCGAGCTCCTTTGTTTCCCTGCTCCTCGTTTACATACCGATTGTTTCAGCAAATACCTTCAAAATTTTTTAATGGTTGCCTGTGGCAGATACCACAATTCTAGTTCATGAGCTGGTCTACTCGAAGAGGCGGACATTACTTGCGCAAAAAAATTAAATTCACAATCGACTAATTCACAAAGATTCACTAATTAGGCTTTTAATAATTACCTCATGGCCCAGTACTTGTACATACTAATTGAAAATGAAGAAATGATAAATTAATGGAGAATGAAAGTGGATGAAAAAACAACTTGCCGCAGGTGAACGATCCCACGTCGTCGCATTACGTGTGCGATGCTTTTACCAAATGAGCAACCGCGGCGCCGTTTTCCCTCCACTTTCTGGGGTATTTATGTTTTACTACAAGAACTAACCCTGGGAGTGTTAGCCAGCGCCACCACTCATTAACCTTGGTGTTGGATGTAGAACACCCTTTCTGCCACAGACGTCACGAGTACGTGATCTTTTTCGGTCAAGGCAACTGGTCAATAAACCCACACATGCTACCTGAAGGCATCATGGTTGCCGGGTTCAAGACCTTCGCTATGCAATGAACGAGAAGAAAAGGAACCAAAGGGCCCGATTTTTATTAATCATATTGTCACGAGCAATGGCGAAGACAAAGACGTTGTAGTGGGGCTGGGTCAGAGGCTCTCCTGTCGCACTGAAAACCTGCTGAAACCTGTGCGCTCTGTGTAGTCTTGACCTAGACAAGTGCTAGCCATTTACTGTTCAGTAAATGCGCCCCGTAACATCTTTTGGTGGAGGTGCGAGGTAGGCAGTCGGCGTCATTGTGTATTTTGCCAGATTTGTACACTACCGAGAACGTGTACTCCTGTAATCGTAATGCCCAACGGCCGAGCCTCCCTGTGGGGTCTTGAAGTGTTGAAAGCCAGCAGAACGCATGATGGTCTGTTAGGACCACGAACGGCCGTCCATATAGGTGCGGACGGAATTTCACGACAGCCCAGACGAGAGCTAAGCAGTCCCGCTCAGTAAAGGGGCAATTATTTTGATGATGATGGTGATGATGATTGATCGGCATCGGCAAGCTGGCTAGGTGACATAGCCGTCTAGCCAGCTTGATTTAATCAGGTACACAATATATTGTTACGGGGATAACGTTTATTTAGGGAGTGAGTATGGCTATATACAAGGTTTGGACAAGCAGCAGCGACGGATGCAAGGCTGTCGCGCGCCTCTGGCCACTTCGTCGCCGTCGTCTTCGTCCGACCGACCGTAGCAGCTCCTTCACTGTCTCGTGGCACTACCCCCCCCCCCCCCGGGGCGAGAGCGCCGACCCGGTGCTTGCTACGACGGACCAGAGGGTCCAGTTACGTACGGCTTAAGTCTCGCAACGTGCACGATAGCAGAGGGTGGGGGCGTAGACGGCGCTGGTGCGGTGACTGGCTCGATCTCATACGTAACGTCGGTGACTTGACGTAGCACCCTGCAAGGACCATCGTAGCGGGACAATAGTTTTTCGGAGAGACCGATGCGGCGGGACGGAGACCACAGTAGCACGAGAGCGCCTGGGGAGTAAGAAACGTCTCTGTGGCGACTATCATACAGGGCTTTCTGGGAAGCTTGAGACACTGTGAGCCGTTCACGTGCGATCTGGCGAGCTGTTTCGGCGCGCGCTATGGCGTCGCGAACGTACGTGGTGGTTGAGCTGACAGGAAGTAAAGTATCGAGAGGCAGAGAAGGTTCGCGTCCATACAGGAGATAAAACGGGGAGTAGCCATGCAGTAGTGTCATGTCGGGACGAGTTGTAGGCGAAAGTAACGTACGGCAAAGTAGCGTCCCAATCGCGGTGATCGGCGGAGACGTACATTGAAAGCATATCGGTCAGAGTTCGGTTCAGGTGCTCTGTGAGTCCATTCGTTTGCGGGTGATAAGCAGTTGTGAGCTTGTGGTGGGTAGAACAGGAACGAAGGATGTCATCGATGACGCGAGACAGAAAGTATCGGCCTTGATCGGTCAGAAGCTGTCGAGGAGCACCATGATGCAGGATGATGTCATGAAGGAGAAAGTGGGCGATATCCGTAGCGCAACTGGTTGGGAGGGCACGGGTAATGGCGTATCGCGTCGCGTAGTCGGTCACGACGGCAACCCACTTGTTGCCTGATGTCGAGGTTGGAAAGGGACCAAGAAGGTCGAGCCCAACACAAAAGAATGGTTCGGCGGGAATGTCTATAGGATGAAGCAGACCGGCAGGTAACATAGCTGGCCTCTTGCGGCGCTGGCATTTGTCGCAGCTAGCGACATATCGTTGGACGGAGCGATAGAGACCAGGCCAGAAGAAACGGCGCCTGACGCGATCATAAGTGCGGGTGACACCAAGGTGACCAGCAGTGGGCTCATCGTGAAGCTGGCGAAGGACATCTGACTGCAGATGGGCAGGCACGACAAGGAGGCGTTCAGGGCCCTCAGGATGCATATTGTGGCGGTATAAGGTGCCGTCCTGAAGGAAGAACAAGTGGAGGGAAGAGTCGGGTGTGGCGGAGTTTAGACTGTCGATGATAGACCGTAAAGCCGAGTCGCGGCGTTGTTCGTCCCGTATATTAACGAGGTCCGAGATAGACAAGACGCAGGCGTCGGTGTCTTGCTCGGAGACGTCAGGGGAATCCACGGGATGCCGTGAGGGACAGTCGGCATCTTGATGAAGCTGACCGGACTTGTGCACCACTGAAAACGAGTATTCTTGGAGGCGCAGAGCCCAACGACCAAGGCGCCCTGTAGGGTCTTTGAGCGAAGAAAGCCAACAGAGGGCGTGATGATCAGTTACGACGGTAAAGGTGCGGCCAAACAGGTAGGGACGAAATTTGGCGACAGCCCAGACAAGAGCAAGACACTCTCGTTCCGTGATGGAGTAATTCTTCTCCGGTGCGGACAGGAGGCGGCTAGCGTACGCAATAACACAGTCGTGGCCGCTCTGACGCTGAGCGAGGACGGCACCGATTCCATGGCCGCTGGCATCTGTGCGAAGTTCCGTCGGTGCAGTCGGATCAAAATGTGCTAAAATAGGGGAAGTCGTCAGGGCATCTATAAGCGCCGAAAAGGCAGCAGCTTGGGATGAGCCCCATGTAAAAGCAACGTCTTTTTTGAGGAGCGCAGTAAGGGGACGCGCAATGTCGGCGAAATTACGAATAAAGCGTCGGAAATAGGAGCACAATCCTATAAAACTGCGTACGTCTTTGGCCGAACAAGGTACAGGAAAATGTTTCACGGCGCGAACTTTTTCAGGATCGGGCTGGACACCTGTCGCGTTGACGAGATGGCCAAGTACGGTGATTTCACGGCGTCCGAAACGGCATTTTGAGGCGTTGAGTTGGAGACCGGCATTGCGGAATACCTCGAGAATGGTGGAGAGGCGCTGAAGATGGCTGTCAAATGTTGGCGAAAAAACAATGACATCGTCAAGGTAGCACAAGCAGGTTGACCATTTCAAGCCATGAAGAAGCGAATCCATCATGCGCTCGAATGTGGCCGGCGCATTGCAAAGGCCGAAAGGCATCACTTTAAAGTGATAGAGGCCATCGGGAGTTACGAATGCGGTTTTTTCGCGGTCCAGTGGGTCAACAGCAATCTGCCAATAACCTGAGCGAAGGTCAATAGAAGAGAAATATTGGCCGCCGTGAAGACAGTCGAGTGCGTCGTCGATACGGGGCAAGGGATAGACGTCCTTTTTCGTGATCTTGTTGAGGTGTCGATAATCAACACAAAATCGCCAGGTGTTGTCCTTTTTCTTGACCAGCACAACAGGAGCGGCCCAGGGACTCGAGGACGGTTCGATGATGTTCTTGGCCAGCATTTTATCGACTTCCTTTTGGATTATGGCGCGTTCCGCAGCGGAAACGCGATAAGGGCGCCGGTGAACCGGTTGAGCATCACCGGTGTGGATGGAGTGCTGAACAACTGTTGCCTGGCCTAAAGGGCGATTTTCGAGATCAAAGATATCGGAATACGACAGCAAGACCCGGCGAAGATCTTCTGCTTGCGTATGCGGGAGGTCGGCTGATATCATTTTCTCGAAATTGGCACATAGCGACGAGGTGTCTGTGAGAGAGCCGGAAACAGTTCGAAGGCCGTCGACGGCTAACACAGAAATCGCGCATTCTTGCAACGACGACATGGTGGCAAGCGCGATGCCAGCAGGTAGCACGTGGGTAGAAAGACCAAAGTTCAAAAGCGGCAGGCAGGTTTTGTTGTCGCGTACGGTAACCACAGTGTGCGGGAGAACGACAGAGTGCATCAGGACCACGTCGAGAATCAGGGAAACAACGTATTCACCATCGCACACAGGAGGAGAGGGACTTAATGGGACGTACGTGGAGGCTTGCGGTGGCAGGTGGAGGAACTCGACAGAACATAAGCGGCTGGGAGTGTCCGATAGTACGTGGGCGTCAAAAGGGAGCTCCAGTTGAAGTACACCTGTGGAGCAGTCGATAAGGGCTGAGTGCGTCGAGAGAAAGTCTAGGCCGAGGATCACGTCGTGGGGACACTGCGCAAGCACGGCAAACAAACCAGTGGTCTGATGGCCAGCAATGCACACTCGGGCGGTGCACATACCAAGAACGGCAGACGAGCTGCCATCAGCGACCCGTACTGTGCTCTGAATTGCGGGCGTAATCACTTTGCGGAGCTGAGTACGGAGAGCAGCGCTCATTATTGAAATCTGCGCTCCGGTGTCTATGAGGGCCGTAACGGTGACGTCGTCCACTTGAATGTCCAGAAGGTTTCGGCGCGTAGGTACAGTCAACAGAGGATTTGTATATCGGGTCACTGATGCAGCGTCACCTCCGGGAGCTGCACGGCTTAGTTTTCCGGAGCGTAGGTGCCAGGCCGTGCAGGGGACGATGACCGGTATGGTCGCGGCGATCGAGATCGACGGCCTTGTGGGGACGGTGAGCGGCTAAACCTGGAGTGTGGAGCGGCGGCATCGGAAGCATCGGGAGCATGTGGATCAGAGCGAGGGGAAAACCGTCGAATGTTGCCTCCAGGACGACGCCAAGATCCAGTGCTCCAGTTTGAAGGCGACGACCAGCTACTGCGGCAGTGACGGGCAATGTGTCCAACGCGAGAGCAGTTGAAACATATGGGTCGGTCGTCTGCCGTCCTCCAGTCAGCCGCGTTTCTGTAGCGCGAAGGGTAGACCTGGTTCTGGGTGACATTTGCAGGGGTACGTTCGGATGTACGAATGGAACAGACGGCCGATGATAATCCCATGTTCGCGAACTCCTGGCGGACGACTGCTTTTATGAGTGACACGGTGGGCAGGTTGGTTGACTGAACGTCTGGAAGAACGGCCGTAGGAGCTAGAGCTTCAAGTTCGCGGCGGACAATACGCGTTACATCTTCTGACGCTGTAGCCGGTACAGGCGTCGGTGGGTCTTCGCATGATGATGTGGCGGCAGTGTTAGGTAGCCGAAGGAACTGGCGGGTGATGCGGCGACTCTTCGCTTGTTCAAAGCGCTGGCATTCCTTAACTATGGCGTCGACCGTCGTACAGTCCTTACACACCAGTAGATTAAACGCGTCGTCGGCTATTCCTTTCAAAATATGCGATATCTTGTCATCTTCGGCCATTTGTGCGTCAACTTTTCGACAAAGGCCCAGCACGTCCTGTATGTACGAAATGTACGATTCAGTGGTCGTCTGGATACGAGATCCCAACTCCTTTTTAGCGGTCTGCTGTCGGTCAAATGATCTGCCGAACAACTCACGCAGCTTCATCTTGCAAGCGTCCCAACTTGTAAGATCTTCTTCATGCGTCCGGTACCACACGCGTGCCGTCCCTTTCAGATAGAATATCGCGTTGGCTAACATAACCGTGGGGTCCCACCTGTTGCGGTTGCTGACGCGTTCGTACATGTCGATCCAGTCTTCGACATCCAATCCATCTGTGCCAGGAAAGGTTCCCGGGTCTTGTGGGTGCAAAAGAATCACAGGAGCCGGTGGCTGCTGCGCCGTCGACACTTCACTGGTCATCGCGGAGAAACCAAGACGGCGACCGCTTCGAAGTTCCGTGCTTGGTTGACGGAGCCGGCACGTTGACAGGTTTACCCAGCACTTCCACCAAAGATGTTACGGGGATAACGTTTATTTAGGG
Organism: Dermacentor silvarum; assembly: GCF_013339745.2. Lineage (NCBI taxonomy): Eukaryota > Metazoa > Arthropoda > Arachnida > Ixodida > Ixodidae > Dermacentor > Dermacentor silvarum. Next base: position 444,298,286 of record NC_051154.1, read on the forward strand.
AGTGAGTATGGCTATATACAAGGTTTGGACAAGCAGCAGCGATGGATGCAAGGCTGTCGCGCGCCTCTGGCCACTTCGTCGCCGTCGTGTTCGTCCGACCGACCGTAGCAGCCCCTTCACTGTCTCGTGGCAATATCTTTTTTCTAGCACCCTTGTATACATCTCTTTAATTAATTTTTCTTTCTCAAACCTTCTTTAACTGCCTTGCACCGCTACCTGTGCATCAGCTACATGGCGTTCTACCTGGTGTAATAATATGCAAGTGCAATGCAAAGTGCGCACGTATCGACGTTACGCGGCGCGCATCTAACATCGCGTGTCACCTTGCGCGCTAGGACGCGTTTATATGGTATTCTCGTTTCCGACTATCTATTTCGGGACCCACCTGCACCAGCGCTCTTCTCTCATCGATTATGCAGTGGCTGGTACTTGCCTAAGAAGGGGTCTCACGCAGATGCATAGGCCACAGTTCCCACACTACCCTCCGTCTTCAGTGAAGTCGCTGGCCGCGGACGGAGCGCCGATACAATACCGGTTGGGCATTCGATTCCCGGTAGACGTAACCAAACGCAGTAGAATGCGACGAGCTACGCCCATGCCAGGTGCAGGTGCGGTGATTCGTCAACACCATGTAAGCCTCACCAGTTCTCCTAACCTCACTAGGTGAACGACAGCTCAGGAAATGCCTGATAATTCTTCCACGAGCCCTGCTAAGCTAACTTTACGCGAGAGGGTTCGCGCTTTAAATGTTGCCAGGTTCAGATACCAGTGGCTGCCTCTCCGAATCCAGATATTCTTAGTACCCTCTGCTCCGTCGCAGGTCTGACCGCCATCTTGGTCAGTAGCTCCGTAGCCTGTGGAGACTGCGGGCGGCCAGGGGTTAATTACAAAATTCAGAAGGGAGGCAGTGGCCAAGCGCTGCACTAGAGAGGCCAATTTCTAAACGTTTGGTATTCCTCTCCATATTAATGGTATTCTGGACATTGTTTTTAGTTAGCCGAAGGTTACGTTTACACCCCGCGCTATGTTAAACATTTTTCATTTTTTCTTTACTAGTCGAAGCATGAAATGTAACCGTGTCCCCATACGTGTTCGTTAGAATCTCTCAGAGTGGGCAGGTACTTGCTGTTACCCATGAATCCGCTACTGGCCATACAAAGCTTCAGAAATTAAATGAAATCCCAGTCAACACACCAAACAAATCGTACAGCAGTCTCAGCCATGTTCTTGCTAATATCTCCCCAGCTAACATGATCATTGTAGAATACATACGCTCAGCAAGAAACGATTGTGAGCACAGTCTATTTTCTGCAGTCGATGCAATGGATGCCATACATACCGAACAAGTTAAAGTGAAAGTTTATTTCGTTTCGACAAAAAAAGGGCGTCAAGTGAAATCGCAAGAGCCTGACAAGGTCCTGGTCACCCGTAGAACAGTTGGCATTGTGTAGAAAAACTTCACAACAATTTCACAATGAATTTTAAAAGCATGGTAAACATCATGACGCAGTAAGTCAACATGCATGAAATTTGTACAAGAAAAAAATTAATTAGAATACATCGACAACTTATCACATGAGCGATACAAAGGTACATAATATTCTTTACAGATATATAAAAAAAATCCTTCATAAAAGACCGAACAATATTACAAAGCTAGTAACAAGTGCATAATAGAAAATCATCTCAAAGATAGCAAAATAACTGTAGAGTATATTGACTAAATAAATATCTCATTCCGTTTGTTCAATTAGGCGTTTTTAATGGTAGATATAAAGATATAAAGGTCATCATCACCATCAGCCTATATTTATGTCCACTACAGGACGAAGGCCTCTCCCTGCGATCTCCAAGTACCCCTGTCTTGCGCTAGGTATTTACAACATGCGCCTGCGAATTTCCTAACTTCATCACTCCACCTAGTTTTCTGCCGTCCTTGACTGCGCTTCCCTTCTGTTGGTATCCATTCTGTAACTCCAATGGTCCGCCGGTTATCCATTCTACGCATTACATGGCTTGCCCAGCTCCACTTTTTCCGCTTAAGGTCAACTACAATAGCGGCTATCCCTGTTTGTTCTCTGATCCACACCGCTCTCTTCCTGTCTCTTAGCGTTAGGCCTAACATTTTTCGTTCCATCGCTCTTTGTGCGGTCCTCAACTTGTTCTCGAGCTTCTTTGTTAACCTCCAAGTTTCTGCCCCATATGTTAGCACGGGTAGAAGGCAATTATTGTACGCTTTTCTTCTCAACGATACTGGTAATCTCCCAGTCAGGATTTAGTAATGCCGCGAAAAAAAAACAAAATAAGGCTTGGAATCACCTCCGCGACTCTCCGACTACAGAGAATCTGATCAGCTTCAAGAAAATAAAGTCTGAAGGAAGAAGAACACGCCGCCGTGCCAAAAGGGAAAGCTGGCAGAGATACATCTCTAGCATAAATTCTTATACAGATGAAAGAAAAGCTTGGACAAGGGTAAACAAGATAAAATGCCGTGAAACTCATTCTCTACCATTAGTGAATACACAAGGAGACACTCTTGAGGCCCAAGCTGACTCTCTAGGAGAACATTTTGAGCACATTTCCAGTTCATTCCATTACTCAGATACATTCCTGAGACACAAGCGACAAGCGGAGCGACTGCCTCTGGATCGCAAAGGAGACAGAAATGAACCCTACAACCGTCCATTTAACGTGGCAGAATTTCAGGCCGCACTAAATTGTTGTAATAAATCTGCCCCTGGAGAGAGAGAGAAAAAGGTAGAGGAAAGACAGGGAGGTTAACCAGAGGTTATCTCCGGTTGGCTACCCTGTACCGGGGGAGGGGTGAAGGGATGCGAAAGGAGAGAGATAAAAAAATAAGTGAAAATAAAGAATAAACAAAAAGGAAGGAAACAAGAAAATCACACACGCACACAAAACAGAACTGTTTCTGTGGGCACTGTCATGAAGTCCGCGAAGGCGTTCTCGTGTTGCATAGTCTGAACGTTCCGTCCTAAGTAACACAATGCAGAGTCACAATTTGTCACTGAGCCCGGTGTCTTTCAAGTAACGCAGCAGTGCCTTCAGGGCGGCTCGCGCCGTTGTTTGTGAAGGCCAGTTTCCAAGGATGTTCCCTTCTGTTATTGGGCGTTTGTCCAGTTGATGTATTGTCGCTGAGAGAGCTGCTCTCTGCGGGTTGAAACGAGGGCACTCACAAAGAAGGTGTGCGATTGTTTCGTTGCACCCGCAGGATTCACAAAGTGGGCTATTGGCCATTCCGATACGAAAGGAGTACGCATTTGAAAATGCTACTCCAAGCCATAGACGGATTAGAAGTGTGCAGTCCCGTCGTGGAGGTCGAATGGAATACGAAGCTGTAAATTAGGGTCCAGGGCATGAAGGCGTGCACTTGTGAAATCAGAGGAATTCCATTGCATCAATGTTAGCTCACGCGCAAGCGCGGAAAGCTTTTTCGCTGCGTCGGCTCTCGAAAGAGGAATGGCAACGCTGTTGACACCGTCATGAGCAGATCGGGCCGCTGCGTCCGCTCGATCATTGCCATGTATGCCACAGTGACTAGGCAACCACTGATATATTATATTGTGCCCTTCATCAATTATGCGATGGTGTACTTGTCTTATCTCTGCGACGAGCTGCTCATGTGATCCATGGCGCAGTACTGAGAGTAAACTCTGTAGGGCTGCCTTGGAGTCATAGAAGATTGACCATGGATGGGGTGGTTCCTCCAGAATGAAATGAAGAGCCGCACGGAGGGCTACCAGTTCAGCAGCTGTTGTTGATGAGACATGTGACGTCTTTAGCTGCATCTTGACAGATCTTGCTGGAATCACCACTGCGGCAGCTGAACTTGTAGGTGTGACTGAGCCATCGACATAAACATGTACGCGGGCACTGTGAACCTCATGTAAAAGTCCTAACGTGGCCTGTTTCAGGGCAGATGACGGCATGTGAGCTTTCTTTGTGATTCCTGGGATGGTGAGGCGTATGTCAGGTTTGTGCAGGCACCATAACGGTGAGGATGGTCTTGCTGCAGGCATGTAGTTCGATGGCAACGAGGTATGATTGGCTGCAATTATACGACTGAAAGTTGTGTGTGGCCTTTCTGTAAGTAAAGATGCAAGATGGTGGGAAGGTAGCCGGGCAACGTGCCGAATATGCGCCCTGAGGGCGTCGGTGGCTAAGTACGTTGATATTGGGTGGTCTCGCGCAATGACAATCGTTGCCGCCGTAGACGTACACTTCGGAAGACCGAGACACGTCCTTAGGGCTTGAGCTTGTAGTCCCTGGAGTACACGCAGGTTTGTTTTGCAGGTGTTGCCTAGCACCGGGAGGCTGTATCTTGCGAAACCGAGGAATAAGGCACTATAAAGCTGCAGCATTGACCGCACTGATGTGCCCCATGATTTTCCACCGAGGAATTTAAGGAGGTGTGTTATGGTCGTTAACCTCTTCTTTAGGTATGAAACGTGCGGGCTCCATGAAAGGTCGCGGTCGATAATTACCCCTAAAAAGCGGTGTTTCCGTGCGTTTGCAATTGTTTGCCCATTGACACTTACAGAGTAAGGCCTCATTGCCTTCCGAGTGAATGTAACAAGGCAGCATTTCTCTGAAGACAGCTCCAAGTTCTGTTTTCGTAAGTACAGTGATGTTAACGTAGCTGCCTTTTGTAGCCTTGCTCGTACCTGTAGTCGTGTTACAGCAGACGCCCAGATGCAGATATCGTCAGCATAGATTGATATTCCAACGGTGTTGGGCAAGCATCTGACTAGGCCAACGAGCACTAAGTTGAATAGTGTCGGGCTCAACACCCCACCTTGTGGTACTCCACGGAATGTTTGGTAGTGAGTCGTGGCGCCATCCTCGGTCATCACGAAGAAATGTCTGTCGGTCAGATAGCTGCATAGCCACTGAAAAGTGCGGCCACCAATTCCGGCTTCAATCAGAGCCTCTATAATGGCATAATGTGCTACGTTATCGTAGGCGCCTTTTATGTCAAGGAACAATGCCGAAGTGAGTCGTTTCAGACGTTTTTGATGTTGAACAAATGTGACCAAATCGATGACATTATCTATGGATGAGCGCCCACGCCGGAAGCCAGCCATAGCATCTGGGTACACATTGTATTTCTCCAGGTACCATTCCAGGCGCGTCAAAACCATTCTTTCCATTATTTTTCCGATGCAGCTGGCCAGAGCGATGGGGCGGTACGATGACAAATCTAACGGTGATTTACCTGGTTTGAGAAGTGGTACCAAGCGGCTGCATTTCCATTCACGTGGAACCACACCATTGCGCCAAGACTCGTTGTAATGGTTCAGCAGCGCGAGTTGCGCCTTCTGGCCAAGATTGCCGAGCGCCGTATAGGTAACGCCGTCTGGCCCCGGTGACGAAGAGCGCCTGCAAGTCGCCAGGGCCGCATTAAGCTCCTCCATCGAAAACATGACATCCATACGGGAGTCCCGGGACGCAGGAGTGACACATGGTGTAAGTGCACATTGGGGCTGCAAGCCAGCAAGTCTTGAACAAAATTCTTCAGCAATCTGAATCTCTCTGCAACCTTGGTGCAAAGCGAGAGATTTGAAAGGAACACGCTGTTGCGGTGATACGCGAAGTCCACGCACGGTCCTCCATATCTGAGATAAGCGCTGACGTGGATCCAACGACTCACAGAATCGTTTCCATTTTTGAGATTGGAGCGCATCGATGCGCCGCTGAATCTTCTTTTGTATTCGCCTTGCCTCTCTGAGATCGTGGATGGATTTTGTTCTCCTGTATCTTCTTTCAGCCCGCCGGCGAATCGCTCGTAGTCGCTGCAATTCGGCTTCAAATTCTTCATATTTCGGGAACGGCTGAAAACCGCGCGTAGTCTCTTTCATGGCTTTTTGAATTTCGTGTTCCAGACTAGAATGGTTTCCTTCCTGACATACTTCCTCCATGTGTGACCGAAACGCTGGCCAGTCAATCCGTTGGAGAGTCGTGGAGGAGTATTTCAATAGTCCCTTGATCTTCAGATACGTGGGAATATGGTCGCTGCCATGTGATTCGATATCTGAGAACCATTGCACTTTTCGTTCAAGACGCCGAGAGATCAGGGTCAAATCTAGGCAGCTGCTGTATGTAATCCCTCGTAAATATGTTGGACTACCATCGTTGAGGCAATAAAGGTCGTGCTGTGTTGCAAAAGATACAAGCCTCTTTCCCCTAGAGTCCATCTTCAAACTCCCCCAAAGCGGATGGTGAGCATTAAAATCTCCAGTGAGGATCGTAGGGCCGGGTGTCGTGGATAACACGTCGTGCAGTCGTTTAGAGTCGAAGCGACTTGAAGGAGCAATGTAGGCAGTGACGAGAGTGAACGTAAGTTTCTTCGTCTTTACGATTAAACAAACGTACTGGTTGGTGTCGTGAGGTGGGATTAGGTGCAACACGTACGTCAGTTCACATCTTATATATACAATCACCTTGCTCACATCACCACAGGTAGAGGACATGAATGCTTCATATCCAGAAATGCGGATGGCATTTTGAACGTTCGGTTCACAAATTACGAGGATGGGAAAACGGTTTTCGAAGACAAAGTGTCTAAAATCTGAAATTCTTGATTTGAGGCCCCGGGCATTCCACTGCAACAGAGAGGCTTTCTTGACTTCCTTGTGGAATGGCAGCGAGGAGCGGGCCATAGTGCTATACGAAGCTTTCAAGCACTGGAGTCAACGTGTCCAGTACTTGCAGAGCACTGCGAGCAGCCGGAGTATCCATGTTTGTCAGTAGTAGACGCATGACATTCGTGAGCGACTTCAGCATAGCAATCACTTGCAAATCCTTGTCTCGTATGTGGTCAACTGCAGCGACGTTGGACTGCAAGTGGCGAGTCATATGCTGTGGCTCTGGTGTTTGGCATGTCTTCGGCAGCGCTGGCCACTCCTCACTTGAAGAGGTGTCAACACCATGGTTGCTTTTTTCGCTGACATTCGTGCTCTTATTGGAGACAGATGGAGCAGGAGGCGGCGCTGCAGGACGAGTCATCTCCCTCGAACCTGAAGAGGATTTCGTGGACTTTCCTTTTCGGGAGCGATGTCGCCTTATTGCAGCAGAAGCATCTCTGTGTGATGATCCGTCTCTGGCCATTTTCCTCAAGATTTTCTGCTCTTTCTTTAGACGTGGACAGTCTTTTGAGGATGCAGCGTGCGATCCTTGACAATTTGTGCACTTGAGCTCCGTTGCACGGCAGGTGTCAGCGTCGTGTTGTTCGGAACATCGTGGGCATACCGTTGAATTTCGGCAGACAGCACTCACGTGTCCAAGTCTTTGACATCTTCTGCACTGAAGTGGTTTTGGTACGAAAGGCCGTACCACATGACGAAAGTGTCCGACCTTTACGTGCGATGGTAGGCAGTCACCTTTAAAGTCGAGCTTTACACAGCTCGAGTTGCCAAGGCGCCGAGCTTGCAGTAAGGCAATACCATCTGTCGCAGGTTTGATTAAAATTGGCAGGTCGCTGTCGCTAATCGATGTATCAATATCGTAAACCACACCAGCCGTGGTTTCGTAGTCCTGCGGCACGAGGTAGTGGACATTAATGTTGCCCAGGAGCTTTACGGCCATCAAAGCATTGATTGCGCTTCGGTTGCGAACATCAATAGCCAGGACATTCTTTCGATTATTAATCCTGATATCTTTAATCTCTCCTGGGACAAGAGCCTCCAGAGTAACGGAAACCGCTTGTCGATTAAGGCGGTTGAGGTTGTCCACAGGCCTGTCAGGCATAAAGAGAAGTGTGTGCGCCGATGGCCTTCGCTGTGGCAGGACAGTTGACTTACTTGACGAAGACCGTTCGCTGATGTTTCTTCTCTTGGCCTTCCGGTGTACCACTCTCTCAAAGCCTTCGTCATCTGAGGTGTCATCGCTTGAGCAGGAGTACAACACAGTGTCCTCACTGCCGGCTTGACTTGGAGGGCAGTTTCTCTTCCTCGGGCCGGTTCCTGACGTGGTAGTAACGTCCCGTCGGCGTTCTGTTGACTCCACTTTCATTGCCGTAGCAATGGGAGCGGCGTCTCCCATTAAACCACGAGAAATAACCAAAAATACTGCAGCGCGAAGGAACACTGATCTGTACAAGAATCACTTCGTCGTCGTCTCCCCTGGAAACGATCGAATACTTTACGAGATGATAAAACACTTAAACCCCGAAGCACACAAAACACTCCTATCGCTTTTCAATGCCATATTCTCTGCCAGCTATATTCCGTCCGCCTGGAGGGAAGCAATAATAATACCTATTCTTAAAGAAGGCAAGAACTCGTCTTCAGCCAGCAGCTATAGGCCTATAGCCCTAACAAGCTGCTTATTAAAACTATTTGAGAAAATAGTAAACCGACGCTTGATTCATTATCTTGAAATCAACAAATTACTAGACCCTTTTCAATGTGGTTTTAGGGAGGGTAGATACACAACTGATCACCTTGTCCGCATCGAGGCGAATATCCGGGATGCCTTTGCGCGCAAACAGTTTTTATTATCGGTATTTTTAGATATGGAAAAGGCATACGATACAACTTGGCGTTTTGGAATTCTCCGTGATCTGGCTGCAATGGGAGTCCGAGGCAACCTCTTGAGAGTGATTGAAAGCTATCTATCTAATCGCACGTTCCGTGTTAGGGTTGGTAATATCCTATCTCGTCCATTTACTCAAGAAACGGGTGTACCACAAGGTGGTGTACTGAGCTGTACTCTATTCGTTGTGAAAATGAATTCGCACCATACTGTCTTACCTAGTACGATATTCTGACGTACAAATAGGTTTTAGATCACGTAACATTTCTATCTGTGAGCGACATGTACAACTTGGGTTAAACAAAGTATGTAAATGGGCTGACGAGAATTGATTTAAACTGAACCCTCAAAAAAGCACTTGTGTTCTTTTCTCGAACAAGAGAGGTATACTACCTGACCCCTGCATTCATCTTAATGGACAACGGCTATCTGTGAGCCATGAACATAAATTTTAGGCCTCATTTTAGACACTGAATTAACATTTATCTCCCATTTGAAATATATGAAAGCGAAGTGTCTGAAGACAATGAATCTACTGAAGCTATTGTCCCGGACATCTTGGGGAAGTGACAGGAGATGCCTTTTGAACCTCTACAAAAGTCTCATTCGGTCGCGCCTCGACTATGGAGCTATAGTATACAACTCCGCTGCACCTAGTGCTTTGAAGATGCTAGATTCCGTTCACCACTTAGGTATCCGTCTTGCTACAGGTGCCTTCAGGACTAGCCCTGTAGAAAGTCTGTACGTTGAATCAAACGAGTGGTCACTACATCTCCAAAGGACATACTTAAGCTTTGCCTACACCCTGAAGGTTAAATCAGATAGCCAGCATCAATGCCATTCTACCATTCGCGACATGTCCGCGGCCAGGCTGTTCTGTAACCGCCCGGCCACTAGGCCTCCTCTGTCACTTCGGTTGGAAGCACTGTCAGAAGAAACAGGCGTCCCTCTTCTGAAGAATGTTCTAATGGCTCCTACCCGGCTCCCACCGCCTTGGGAGTGGCAGAATATACAGTGTGACATTTCTTTTGTTGAAATATCGAAACGAGCACCTGATACACATATACATATACATTTTCTTGAACTTCAGGATAAGTATTCCTGTGCTGAATTTTATACAGACGCTTCGAAGTCTCCTGCTGGTGTTGCCTATGCAGCTCTAGGACCATCGTTTTTAATATCCGGTACACTTTCCCGGGGAAGCTGTCCAGTTCATATTGCAGTACACATCAGGTGTGCTCTGCCAGATGCCATGCCAAAATCCAAGGCATTTCGGCCAACTGATCGCGCTACCTGTTGCTGTGCAGAAAGCTGTCGCTATTTTGACAACTTCTACGCTTTTCTTATCAGTACAAAACACAGCTATGTCGTCCGTATACGCTAGAACCCTAATTTCACGGCTCAAAAATGTATAGCCTCGAATACGCGGTGTTGCAAGTAAACCTAAACAAAAGGGTTCCAGGTAAAATCGCAAAAAGAAGAGGAGACAAAGGACATCCTTGTTTCACGCTTGACCGCAGAGGAATTGAATCACTTAATTCTTTTTTAATCACTAATTTGGCTGTACAATGATGATACACCATTTTCACACCTTCAGTAATCACAGATCCAACATTTACATGCTCCAGCAGTAAAAACAAAACTTCATGTACAATTTTATCGAACGCTTTATGTAAGTCTAACTGAATCATGGCTACGCGGTCATGCATTGCGTCACAACATTCCAGAATACTTCTAGCTATGTGTATGTTTGTAAAAATTGTTCTACCTTTAATACCACACGTTTGATGCGGGCCAACAAGGGACTGAATAACACTTTGGAGCCGTCTAGCTAGCACCTTCATGTATATTTTGTAGTCTGTATTGGTCAAACTAATGGGACGGTAAGACTCAACTGAAAGTAACTTTGCAGGGTCATCAGTTTTGGGGACCAGTACTACATGCGCTGTCCTAAAAGAGAGGGGCGCTTGCTTTTTTTCATAACATTCAGTGATCACTCGATGTAAAGCCATTGCCATTTCTGTCTTAAGAAACTTGTATATGGCTGCACCCAATCCATCCGGCCCGGGTGACTTGCCGTTACTTAATTCATCTATTGCCGCTTCAATTTCTGCCGCGGTAATTTCAGATTCCAGTGACTCTCTAACCGTGTCTTGTAATCTTGGCATAAGGGACAGAAAGTCAACTCGGAAGTGCTTGGGGTCATCAATTTTTTGGCCAAGAAGCTCTGTGTAAAAGTCAACGAATGCAAGTGTTATCTCTTTGCTTTCTTGGGTAATTTTGTTACGATATCGAATTTCATTTATCGATTTATTTGCTGCATGCTTCTTTTCTTCACTAAGCACACGCTTAGTGGGCGTTTCGCCCAGCCACAATCTTTCAGTACGCGCCCTTATCATTGCGCCGCGGTACTTATCTTCATCGATCAACTCGAGATTTGCTTTCACCTCTTTTATTTCTTTTTTAAACGCTGCAGGCACTTCATTTTCTACGCCTAACATATACTCCAGCTCACTGTGTAACTGTTTCTCTTGTTGCCTTTCCTTGTGACGTAATACACACGCTCTATCCATTGCAGCAATTTTTATATCACATTTAAACTGTTCCCACACTTCTATGAAGCTGTTAGTTCCAGTATGCAGGGCATTTGAAAGACATGCTTTGGCTCTTGTGACAAATGCTTCATCTTGCAGCAGTTTCTCATTAAACTTCCATAGGAACCACTTAAACTTCACAACCTTTCGTTTTTCGCCAATGGTAACCGTGACCGAGCAATGGTCACTAAAACTAAGGTGTTGTGTTTCATAAGAGGAGCATAGTGGTACAAACTTCGCCGGTATGTATATTCTATCTAGCCTCGCATGGGAGTCACCTTGAAAATGTGTATACTGTGCTTGGCCATCTCGTGTCATGACATAACCAATGTCGGTGGTGGTGGTGGTGGTGATGATGATGTTGAAGCAGGCGGGCTTAGCCTGGCATACATAGCCGGCAATTGTTCCGCCTGATCCTCCTTCGAGTTGAGATCAGGGGTGTGTCACCAAGTGTCTATGAGCCTCGTGTCTCGCAGGAAGGCTATCAGCAGTCGTTGCGCTCTCTTCCTGGTTGTCGCAGGTCCTCCGGGGAAAACGACGTCTTCAAAGGTCCGGTGCGTAAGACCGCTCTTTTCTAGGCTGTCGATTATCGCTTTTCTTTCTTTGTCAAACTGCGGGCATATCCAAATGTAATGTTCGATGTCACCAGTGTCACCACAGAAAGCACAGAATGGGGAAGCGCGAAGCCCAGTCTTGAATAACCAAGCTGTGGTGTACGCGGAGTCGGTCCTGATGCGGTATAAAAGCGTCGCTTCTTCGCGTGTAAATCCATGGGTCACACAGGCTTCGTGGGGATTCTTGTGGATCTCCCTAAAGTGAAGGCGGATTGCACCCTTAGGGTTCTGAAAAGCTTTTGGAGCTTTCACTTTTGGGACACATGTCAGCGCTAGGCGTGCAAGGGCGTCAGCTTTCTCGTTTCCATTCAATTCCTACGTGTGATGGTATCCACTGGAATCTTATATTAAATCCTTTGCTTGTTAGATCGTTAATCAGTGCCAGAGATTGCCTTGTAAATTTCTCTAGAGTTAGGCCACGACGCAATCTCTGTAACGCTGACTTGGAATCTGTCAGCACCACGACATCTCGTGCAGAAAAGGCTCGTAGTTTCCGCAAAGCCGCGGTGATCGCGGCGCTTTCTACTGTTGTAGAGGAAACTACGCGATCCAGTCGGCCAGACCATGACACATCAAGGGATGGTATGCAGAATGCTGCTGCACAGCTATCTGTGTGTGCGCACACCGAACCATCTGTGTACACTTGTAAGTGGCGTTGAAATGCTGTGCTCAAGTGTTCCAGCACAATGAACTTTGCTTCTGCAGTTGAAATGGTGCGTTTCGCAGGTAGGTGGGGTACACTGAGGCTGCAGGTAACGTCCGAAAAAGACCATGGCGGGTCAAGGCGACTGCGTTTAGGCCATTCCAATCCTAAACATTGGAAAGTGTTCAGCGCCGCATGGAAATGTGAGCGAGTTCTTGCTCTTAGCCGTCGGAGAAGCGCCGTGCCTGCGCGGGACTCGCCCAGCCTTAATAGCTGCGTCAGCAACGCCTGAGATGCCAAGAGACGGAGTGGAAGGGACTCTGCCTCGTTAGTGACTTTCTTGTTTGAAGCCATCTGTGGAACTCCCATCGCCAAGCGAAGCCCCTTTCTGTACACAGCCTCCAAGCGCTCGAATTGACTCGATGACGGTGATATGAGAGGGAGCTGATAGAGAATGCGGCTTGTTATCAGTGCAGCGTTCAGTTTAAGCATGGACATAGGATTGTTTCCCCAACGTACACCTGCCAATCGACGAAGTGCGTTGACTCTTTGCACTGATGCAGCCACAACACTTTTCGACCGCACGACGCCATAGTAGCTTGCTGTCGATGGTGACGCCCAGGAATCGAACATGAGTTGCACGAAGAATTTAATGCCCTCTGATATTCAGCGTCAGGCGTGTTGACTTGCGTCTCACTCCCGGGAAAAGCATGAAGGGAAAGCAGATTTTTCCACTGATAAAGATAGGCCAAGCATAGATAAGTGGCGTTCGATGGCGGAGATTGCGCACTGGGCGATCCGGGCCAACCGTTTCTGTTGGTACCCCGAGATCCAAATGCAGATGTCATCTGCGTAGATGGACATTTTAACTGCCTTCCGACCTACTTTCAGTGCATCTGGAAGGCTGGCCATGGCAACGTTAAAAAGCGAGGGAGATAGGACGCTTCCTTGTGGGACACCGAGGGAAATTCGTCGCTTATCACTCATTATACTTCCGAGTTTAACTTGGACACACCGATCTCTGAGAAATTGATGGGAATCGAAGAGCATTTCCCGAGACACCCATGTTTTGGAGTCCGTTGATGATGCCTGTATGAAGCACACAGTCGTATGCCTTGGCAACGTCCATAAAGATGGCGAGTGTGGAAAGGCCGTCCGCGCGATGGTGCTCGATATGGCTTATTAAATCCAAGACACTGTCCTGGGCACTCAACCGTGGACGAAAGCCGGTCATGCACGATGGCAGTCTATTTCCTTGCTCAAGATACCATGTTAACCTCGTACATACTAGTCTTTCCATCAACTTTGATACGCATGATGTTAGCGATACTGGCCGATATGAGGCGAGGTTCGCAGGATCCTTTCCGGACTTGAGTACTGGAACCACCCATGCTATCTTCCACGTTTCTGGGATCTCTCCCGTGCTCCAGACGTGATTAAATATGTCCAGAAGGGCTCGTCTTCGTTCGTATGGCAGATTTGTCAGCATCTGATTGCTGATCGAATCGGGACCCACAGCACAGCGTCTTCTTAATTTGCTAAGCGCCAAATCCAACTCACGGAAAGTGAATGGCGTATCCATGGTATGGAATGCTCGAGACAACAGAGGGTTCGATACTCCTGCTGATCTGCCAGATGTGAATCCATCTGCAAAATCTTCTGCAAGGGTTTGCAAATCATTTCCTTGCTTTAAAGCAAGTGCTTCAAATGGCCTGTGCGGGCGAATCTTTCCGGATAGGCTATTCATTACTCCCCATATCCTTGTCATGGGAGTAAACGCCGATAAGCTCTCACAGAAAGCAGCCCACTGAACTCGTCTTAACCTTTTTGTGTGACGACGGATGACAGCATTTATCCTGTTGTATTCAGTTTTTGCAGAGGGATTTCCCGTTTTTCTCATTAGTTTACGCTCCGCTCTCCTACGCGCTGCGCAGAGGTTCTTTAGTTTCAAATCAGGAGTAGGGAAAAAAAAATGATCTGGCAGTTTCAGCATTGAGGTAGCCACTCTCTTGCTCCGCAGCATATCTGCGAACAGCTCACCAGGGGATTCATCCAACGCTTCTCTGTATGTGTCCCAGCGTGTCACAGCACAGAATTGTCGACCAGCATTGTGAAATCCGGTGATGTTGGTGAATATCGGAAAATGGTCGCTGCCCATCCTGTCTGGGGCCGTTGTCGACGATACGCAAAGGTCTGTAGAATGAATCACGAGGTCTATGGCACTCCATGAATCTGGTGGTCTGAAGAAAGTCGGTTTACCATCGTTCGCGATACATAAGTCAGCAGCATCCGCGGCTGCGACAAGTTCCTTGCCTCGGAAATCTGCAATCTTATCTCCCCAAAGCGAATGATGTGCGTTAAAATCGCCACAGATTATTCTAGGAGAGGGGCAACGAATGCAAAGGTCCTTTATAAACGCCTGCATGGAGACCTTCCTGCGTGGACTTATATACACCGACACCACACTGAGTTTTCGGTTTCCTAGGCACACTTGCACAGCGGTGACTTCCAAGTAGGTAGAACAAAGGTCTTGCACTGGTAAGGCGACGTGAGGTATTTCTCGCCTGATGTATATCATCGCACTTCCATTAGCAAATGACTGTATACTCGGATTTCCATGTCTGATGTACCCTGGGATCGTCCTTCCATTAGGGAGACCAGCCTCCGAGAGGGCTAGAATTGGTATAGGTATGTCTCGAAGGAAAAGGCTGAGTTCACACAGACGCTGTTGAATACCGGCGCAGTTCCATTGCATCATTAAGGGCACTTTTGGGCGACGGAATGGACCAAGTGGGCGAGAAATTGCCATTATGCTACTGAGGGTATATGGAAGTAGAGCAGAGTATTACTGGCTCAAGAGCCAGCACTGCTTCCAGCATATCCTTCGTTGAACTCGCAGGCATCTTCGCGACGTGGGAACGTAGTGCCGTGAACAAAGCGCGTATCACATGCTGGCAGTTTTCCAGCTGGCTGCTTCCAAGTGGTGCTTGAGGTCGGTTCACTGCGGCCGCATAGGTGCGCTTTTCGGACTCTTTAGGAACAGGTTTCTCAGCGGCGGTAACCGTTTGCGTTGGCTCAATAACTTCGTTATCGGTGTGAGCCGCGGGAAATCAGAAGCGTAGTCTCTTTCCAAACGAGTTAGTTGTGGCGCGCTGAGTGTCTTCTTCGTGTTCGATGGTGTGCTTGCATTCTTTGGACCCAAAATAAACATCTTATTCCTTCGTTGAGCAGCTGTCCGCGCAGGACATCGACCGTAGCTAGCAGGATGGTCGCCGCCGCAGTTTGCACACACAGAGTTTTCTTTACTTGCACACGTCTTAAAATCATGAGGTCCCCCACAGCGCTTGCACCTCTGTTCCCCACGACAGTATTTGGCGATATGTCCGAAGCGCTGACACTTAAAACGGCGCGGTGGTGTCTCCACGTAGTCGACAAGCTCGTGTCTGGTGAAACCAAGGTTGATCTTGTCCGGGCGTTCGGAATTTGGAGCAAATATGAGAACCACCGAGTTAGTGCGCCTTGACTCCCATTCAGATGACGAGGTTTGGACCCGACGGATGATTCTTTTTGCATGAAATACTCCCTGAGGTCTCAGGAAGGTGAGCAGCTCCTCATCCGAGTACCATTTTGGGACTCCTCTAACAATTCACGTGTTTTTCATATAACTGTGCGGGACACGGGCAGATATGGCTATGCCGTCGATATTCTTGGTCTCTAGAAGGATGTTGGCTTGTCCTTCTGTCCCTACATCTAAGAGCAATGTTCCCTGTGCTGTGAAATGGCTCATCACTGGTGCCCCACCGAGAATCGCTTCGAGCTCAGAGTACAGGAGAATAGGGTTCACTTGCCTTAAATCAGCTCTTTCGGATGCTGCAGTGATTAACACTGGAATTCCCTCCGCCCTGTCTTTACGATGGCGCACAACTCGGAAACCACCCTCGTCCATGTCGAGGTCTGAAATGTTCGCCACGTTGTCGTCCTCGATGATTGTTGAGTCGTCTTCAGAGTCACCAGTGTCTTGTCGCTTGCAGTCAGGCTGGCTTGTACAAACCAGCTGGCGTTTCTGACCCGGTGTCACCCCTTGGGAGGTCATGGCGGAGTGCTCGTCGGTGCCAGCTTGGGTCCTAGCACCTTGTGAGGTGGCGGGTGGCGCATTACCCGTCGGTCTCCGATACGGAAGGTACCTGTTCGAGTCGACCGACCTGATGAACAGTTCTAACCAGTAAGATTACCAGAAAAGAACGATAATAACGATAAATGTACGCAGAGCTACTCAGACAGGCTAGCAGCAGCTTCGTCGTCTTCTCTGTCTCCAATGTCCTCAAGCTCTCTCTCAATCACTATTGCACTCAAAAGCTCAGTGCTTCTATCGCGCACATTGAGGCCCGTTGTTTTGTCCTCAGCTCTACAGACGCAATTAAAGTCCCCTAGAACCACAATATTTCGTTCTGTTTTCAAAAACCCTTCAGCATACCTGAAAAAAATGTCACGTTCATGCATTTTGTTTGGTGCGTAAATGCACACAGTACGCCACTGTAATCCAGAAAAAACAAAATCACATGCAACCAGTCTCCTACTATCGCAGGCGGACACTTTTTCAACAACCGCGATGCTATTGCGAATAAAAATGACGCAGCCTCCTGACCGTCCAACAGCATAGCAAACACATATTGTATCTAGAGCGAAAAATTTGAACCAGTTGTTCTGTTTGCTCCTCACTTTCAATTTTTTTTCTTGTACAGCCAGAAGGTCAACGTCATTTTCCAAAAGAGTGCAACTAATCTGACATTGCCTCCTGCGCGAACACAGTCCTCTCACATTCAATGTCGCAACGCGAAGGCTAGATTTAAAGTTAGTCGCCATTCCATAGAGGTTGCTTGGCCAGGCGTCCTACTCACATCGCAACAGTGGGTTTCTTGGGGTCCTCGTTGAAGGCCTCTGGAACGTCACCTCCGCTAGTGCGGAGGCATTGTAGGGTTCACCCTACGGTCAGGCGGCAACTTTGGCTTCGGTTGAACCGAAGACCGCCGCCCAGTCGACGCCTTCGTTGGAGGCTCGCCGGTGCCTGACGCACTCGCTTTCCCTATGTTGTCGGAGTCTTCGTAAGGCCGCTTTGCAGCGACGCTTCCGGTCGTGAGCATCTCGGCGTCCGTTACCTCCTGGTCGGCGTCTTGCGCTACTGACAATGATGTGCTTGCGGCCTTCGTTTCTGCGTCATCTGTTGTAGTCTCTGGCATCGTTTCCGATGCTGCATCCGAGGGTTCGGCACCACCATTCACTTCCTGAACCACTCCTGAAGAAGCTTCAGGGGGCGTTGCAGCAGTCTTCGCGCCGTCGTTGTATTCCCTGCTAGCTTCTTCGGCGTCTGCGGCGTCCATCAGGAGTTCTGACACAACGTCACTACGGAGTGGGCCTGTAACGCTGGCATAAGAACGCACGCACTGGGAGTCAACGGGGCCGAAGCACCGACAGACCCCACATCGTGGAACGCGGTACTCTGGTCGGATGTGTCCGGTGCCACGGCATCGGAGGCAGAGCGGCGCTCTGCCAGGAATGAAAACGAGCGCCATGTCTTCGGCAACACGCAGCTGGTGAGGAAGGTCATCCACTGTAACGCCCACCTTTAATTTCAGCGTCACCGAGCGGGTTGTTGATCCTTTGTCGATGCATCCCTTGACCTTCCACTTGTCTCTGCTGATTTCCGTAACTTTTCCAAACTGCGCCAAAGCCACTCGCACGTCATCGTCCGGTACGCCATGAAGCAGCCAGTAAAGCTTCAGTCGGACACCTTGATCGCGTGGGTCGATGACCATGCAGCGGTGATCTTTAACGTTGAACGCATCTGCCGCTAATATCTTCTTCTTGCCTTCCTCATGCTTAAACGTCACTGCCCACAGGTGATTCATTTGGTATGCCCCGAGGGCAACCACTTCCGGCAGCAGGGAGAGACGCGCAAGGCTGTCTCGGACATGCTCCACTCGATATGGCCTGGCTTTTACATTACCATGCAAAAACACCCTGTTTAAAACCGACGCACCTGTAGGCAGATGAGGCAGAACAACCTGGTAATCTTCAGCCGGCTTTTCAGTACACCTGATACCGCGGCCCACACGGGCAGCTGAAACCTCCCCTACAAGGGAGCACATGATGACACGTCCGAACGCTGCGAACGCCGAACGCTGAACTGAGCCACGCAAGCGCTGGCTAACGGGCCGATGAAAATACCCTATATGGCAAACGCAGGGGGAGACGACTCGAGCCTCCGCTAGCATGGTGGCGCCATCTAAGTAAGACGCCTGCAAACGCAGCGTCCACAGGCGCAGACGATGATATGCGATTCAGACGAGGCACGCAATCAACGCGCTCCCGAGCTGCCGAGCCTCCGCCAGTATGGTGGCGCCATCTTGTTAAGATGCCTGCAAACGCGGAGCGCCCGACAGGTAAGTTGCAGTTGTAAGGCTTGATCGGGCTCAGCAGACTGTTGTGCAGAGAGCATTACAAGCCGCAGTTCGCCGTCAACGCCTGGCGGACAGTTCAGATCGTTCTCATCAAAACGAGGCGAACAGACTGCCGCGAAGGCCCTGTTGTGAGTGGGGACCAAATTGGAGCTACTCTTGAGCCGCTCCACCAGCTTACGCTGTGACTGTGCTGCGTGTGCCGCGCAGGCCTGTGACTTTTTTTTTTCTACACCTTCGCCTTTGCGCGCCACTGGCGTCTTACGCTGATGAGGAGGCGAGCGCCATCTGGATCTTGTTTGCACAAGCAACCTACACGGGCGCGCCACTCTATGAATGGTTAAAATGCTGGAAAAGGTGTTTGTGTTTGAGTTTCCCCGTAACAGAATTATGTTTTCTCGTATATTCAAATTACAATCCGACGCTATCATCTCTGTAGGTTGTTGTTAAGTTGTACTTTACGATTTGTCTGACGCATTTTACTTTGAGAAATTCCATTAATTCACTAAAACATCTGCGCCACACGGAGTCGGGGTAGTTGGGGACGATTTTCTCAGCCGCGGACACCGACGCCGGATTTTTTTGCGACACGGGACCCTTAACGCTGTCGCGTTAATACTCACGGTTTCAGAGGTCGAATCAAAGTCCTGGGGTGCTACGCAGAATGCGCCGAGTTTCTCGTTCGCACGAGTTTTACCCGAGTTTGCTCGATGCAGTCAGTCAACGGAGATAACAAGGAACGTGCAATAACAGCAGGCAAAAAGAAATGTCGAGATAATGCCGCGTATGACAGCATGAGCGCACCCTGCGCGGCACAGTGCTTCCGCGCTTCAAGCAGAGGACTGCGCAACAAAACGCGCCAGCACCGCGTATGGTTAACAAGGTATTATCGCAATTTAGCAATACCGTAACTGTCCCGCTGTCTATTTGCACACTTGCCGTGAGCCGCTTGACACGCCTTTCTCGGGCGCGTCAAGGGCGTGCCTCCTCTTTCGGGCATTATCTGTCTATCCTCCTTCGAATGCGAACGGGGCACATGCGGTGCATTCTTGCACCTACACTTTCCCTTAATCGAATACTTTGAAATACAAGTAAAATAACAAACATTTTGTTTCTTAAAATATTGGTTTTTCATTTTGAGTGCAATAAATTTGTGATGACAAACAGACATCGAGTGAATTAATAAATTTTGCACTTTTTTTGCCGCGAGTAGCGACAGCGAGGCGAAAGCTTACAAGCGGATACATTCTAGAGGGTCGCACGCACGAGGGAGTTCATACGGCGAGCAGTCGCCAGGGGCGCTGCAGTGCTATTTTTGATAAAGTCTATGTGATAATGACGCATAAAGGCAGTCATTACAATGATCTGTCCATTCCCTGTCTATTAGGGGAATGGCAACGCAGATCTGTGGCATGGCTGTTCACCGCAGGTGCTTTCACTGAGGCGGCTATTAAGGCCGCCGCTTTACCTACTGAAACGACACTCTAGCCTTAGAGACAGGAGCAACGGCTGTCGCTGCAAAATTGCTGTGCGGTATTGTAGGGTTCGTACTGACGCAGCACGGTGAAAATGCACCAGTTTATCTGCGTGCGCGAAGTCTCCGCGATGCATTGCGAAGAAGAGCGTGCAGCCCAGCGAAACAATTCATCGCTTTTCACCGCTTGCCCAGTGAAGGTGCCTCGGTGGGCATGGACGCAGAATTTGAGTGTGTTGTTCACTCCAATGTGCTTGCCGATTGCCTCTGCTGCTGATCTAACAGCGATTGCAGATGGATATCGTAACGACAGCGCAGCAATCAAACTTTGGCAGGTGAGGGCTCTTGTGTACACTTAGGAAATTAGACTTTGAACGGAGGACGGTGTTGCAATTGTTTAGTGTGCCGTGCTTGTGATGAAGAAATGCCATCGCACTTGGTGTGTTTGCGACACTGCTTCATTAACAGAGCAGCCATCTCAAATGACAGCTGCGATACGTTGTCGTTGGAAAACACTACGCACTGCTCAGGATCGTCGTCCACCACGGCACATCGACGCCTTCAAACAGCTACAGTGAAGTGCCGATAATTATTTGCTGTGCGCTACGTCGCCACAATGCAGGCAATAAACCGTGTTTTGGGGCCATCACAGCCCAAGAAGATATGTGCATAAGCCAGCGAAAGTCGACGCTTTTATATATATATATATATATATATATATATATATATATAGTGGTGCTAAGTACATCACCGATGACAGTGCGTTGGGCGTGTTTTATTTCGCCGGTCAACATTGTTAATGCCTCTCCGTTCCGCACCACGTCGCTGTTGCCGAAAAATAAGTTGGGCGTGGCCCAACCGTGCTGGGCGCGCACAAGAGTTACATGCCTCGCGCGGGGCGTGACCTATGGTTTTCATTGACAGGCGAACTCATGCCAAACTCATACATCGCGAAATACCCCTCGAGTTGAACTCGTGAACATGGCAGCGGCAGCAGCAGCCTGTGTCATCGCATCCAGTGGCAGTAAGCGTCAATATGACCGTCTGGACCCGTTCACCTACATGACCAACGTAGAGTTTCAGCGTCATTTTTGCCTTTCCGAAACGTCAGTGCGCTGGCTGTGCGACGAGTCAGGCGAAGGCCCTCATCTGCGGAGACCGCGTGGCGGGCAAATTATGCTTTCCGAGCACAGACTGGTGTGACTAGGCTGCGGAGGAAAAGTTCGTGCGATCGCTTCGGCTCTCTCCTGTTTCAAACGCTGCTCGTCCACCGCGCCCCAGCCCCAGGCCAGGTCCGGCATCGTCATCGGAGTACTGGGGCACCTGCGAGCACCTAGGGTTCAACCCGGACCAACCAGCCTGCGCAGGCGAAGTGGTCACATTATATTGGAAGACTCACAATGGACGCGGGGCTGCCTTCCGGAGCAACAGGTGCCGAAATCAGTTTTCGCAGTTACACGGTACCGCTGCACTGCACGGGCAGAGAGGCGAAGAAAGTTACTCCGCCAACAAGGACCGCCTCGGCCGTCCGAACGTCCACCTGTCCAGGCGGCAAGTGATTTGGCTGACGTACTGTGTGATTAACAGCGTAGACGTGTGGATGTTGAAGGAGCCGACCGGCGACTTGTTTCTTTTATCTGAGCCCGCCATTGCCGACTGGAGGAACTGCCCCCGTATGACCGGGAGGGACGAGCTGCTGGCGCGACCTCCACTCGGTGGCCCCGGGTTGATAGCGCAAATTGACGAGTGCCTTCTTCGCGGCGAGCAAAAGTATAATCGAGGCCGCCTCACGATGGGCGACAACTTTCCGCTGAGCCGCCAAAATTACGGCGGTGTTAAAGATGGTGGCCCATGGGTCTTCGGCATGGTCTGCGCGACCAGAGGGGTGCTCGACTTTTCAAGGTCGACCGACGAAAGGTGGGGACTGTAGGCGCCATTATTGCAGCCATTGTTCAACCGGGGACCATTATTCATAGTGACGAATTGGCCGCATACAAATTTATCCCAAATTTAGTGGATGCTAACGGGGCTATGCCTCAATCTGCATTGGTAGACAGTCAACCACAGCGTGAACTTTGTGGACCCCATCACGGGCATTCACACGCAAAAAATATAAAGTTATTGTCAAAAAGTGAAGCGCTACTTCGTCAGCGATGGGTACATGGTAACTGCTCCGATGCTGGAGGCCCACCTGGGATGGATGTGGTGGCACTCAACGGCCATGTGCGCTGCAAAGACGCTTTCATGCGTTTGTTAAAAGCCACGCATCACTCGGGCTACCCAGTATAAAGCCTCTTTCCTGCGGTTGTTCGAAGCCATCGCTCGACGCTTGCCAGTATGAAGGTGCATCGCAAAGTAAAAGAAAATAAAGTGTAGTTTTCTGACCCTTGTATGAGTGCTTTCCGACATTCCTGAGTGCTTACACGGTAAGGGCGCGGCAAACCTTTTATGCGTTAGCCGACGCTCACTTCATCTCGCAGCTGGGGCAGCTGGGGTGCCTCGATGCGCGCGCACCTACTCGCAACCTTTCTCTAGCGCGAGCAACGAGCAATCTGTTAATAGCCCAGTGTGAAAACCAGGCGCACACCAATCTGTGCTCGGAAATGGGAGCGCAAGCACGTAGCGAGCCGCACCAATCCAATCCAGAGCAAAGACAACGAGCGATCTGTTGGAAGCCCAGTGAGAAAACCAAGCGCACACCAATAGGTGCTCGGAAATGCTAGCGTAAGCACGTAGCGAGCCATGCCAATGGAATCCAGAGAAAAAAAGAGGAGGGCGAGCGTCCCCTCGTGGTATAACGCGAAACGTATTAAACTACAAATTAGTTCTAATACACATTCAGTGTACGTCATGTAAACTTTAAAATGCTTACAACCCACGCTATTGTGACTAAAGTTGTTGTATTATTGCATTTATTTTATAACTTGCTTGTGCCTGTAATGCACTCGGTGGAACGACAAACAAGTGAAAGAAGGCACGACCATGCACCGACCGTATGATCACGTGAGCCCCAGTTTGTCTACCGCCCATATGGCAACGCCCAAGAGATGATAGCCACCCAGAGTGAATCTAGATAAACCAGTGAAATTGGGAGCGTGCCGATGAACAAACTTTGTCTTGTTACCGTTAGTTGTTTCATCTTGGGACGTCGCCAGAGCTCGTGAAGATCCCGAGTTTCGCCAAACTCGGCACATCCTGCATAGCACCCCTGCAATGCTTAACGCTCATCATAAAGCAGTCGAAAATGTCTTGTTTGGCGTTGTGCTGTGCCGTATAGAGTGTAAGCGCAGAGGCAGGCACAAGTGAATGGTGTCGCTCTCTCTTTCCGTTAGACCGACCGACCGAGCTTCAGACCAACCGAGCCATGGCCGAGTTTATGGACTGCGCCACGTTCTTGCTGCTGACGGGGGCCAGCCTCTCCGTGGGTGCCTACTTTTCTTTTCACACGAAGGTGCCAGTGTCGCGAACTACGGACGAGGTCTTTCTTGGCAGCAAGTCGCTGCAGATGCTCCCCCTAGCCATGTCCGTGCTGGCCACCGTGGGCTCAGGCACGGGCGTAATCGGTCTCCCGGCACACATGTACGCATACGGCTGGCACATCGGCTGGTTGTCGGTGTCCAACATCTTGCTCATTCCTGTCGCTGTCATCGTCGTCGTGCCGGTATTGTATCAGCTGCACATAACCTCCGTCTTTCAGGTGAGTTGCTACAGAGGGCTTTTAAGTTACGAGTGTTATGTCTTCACTCTATTCCCAACGCACGTCAGAAAGAGCTGAGCTTTCTCCTTAGTTGTGTTCTTTTCGTTCTTTTGTGGGGGGAACTCTCGATAAAAAAATGTTCGACCTAAGATGTACAAGTATTGATGAACGAGTTATCTTAACCTTGCTGATTTGTTTAGAAAAGCTCGATTTTCAATTTACTATCTGCAACAATGAATGAGATTTTTTTTTCACAAGCCGCCACCCAAAGGCTCAATAGAGAAGTGTGCAAATAATAAATTTTAGATGGAATCGAATACGAATTGAATAGTTCACGAAGCAAATCAAATTGAATATCGAATAATTTTCAAATATTGAGCGGCTGTTTTTACCGTTAATATAAAACAACGTTCACATCCTAGCAATAATAACCTTTGTGTCCGGACTGTTTCTTGTGCAAAGACAGCTCTAGAAATGTTGAACATCACTCAACACAAAGTACTCGTCTAATAACTGTGACAGGCCATCGTCTTCATCGTTATGGCTCGCCGTTAGGAAAATTTAACCAAGATTTCAGGGGTATTGCGCAGTCGCAGGCGTTGGCAAAGGCTTGGTGCAGTAGTAAATAAGTTCATATCCAAGTACGTCGCCCAAACCAGTTGATTGTTAAAACGAAGCTTTCTTTGTGTACTATTCCATGGTATCGCTTGGGTCGTTCGGTCGCTGGTCGGTTTCCTGCCGAGTACATTAGCATTCCCTTAAAAAAATTGGGAGAACCCATCTCTCGATGACTGTCGACAGTAATGCGGTTACCATTGGATCAATGTAGCGAGACCAGTTATTGTCACCGTTGAAACTGGTTATATATGAGGCATGTACTGCAGCGAGACTCCCATTTCGCGCTTGCCGAAGAAACCTCTGGCGCCGCCCCAAAGCCTGCGCGTGGCCTCTTGAAATGATGACGCGCCGGTTCGCGTGAACGCTAAGCAACGTGTCATGCGTCAATGGGGCTCCTTTCTGGCGCTTCTTGCCGGACACGCTGCGCCATCTATGGCGCTGCCGAGAAGTTGGCGCGTGGCCTCCGAGACTACAAGCTTGGGGCGCCGGTGCGTGCAAACGCAGATAACTGTTCCCTCGCTAGCCGCACACCCAGTGGCACACATACTCAGCGACTCAAGTTTTCGGCAGGTTCAGGAAGAGAGGCACATGCCCAGTGCATTCATGTCACAGCTCGCTAAAGCGTTGGCTGGAAAGACGTCCATTGAAGAGTGGGGCATACCAAGTGCATTTGTGGCGCAGCCTTTTAAAGCGGCGGGTTGCTGTCCTTGAGGAGCCCTTGTGATGTTGGTTAGATTGCAATCATAATCCTGTAAAATTGAAGAATATTTTTGTCACTCTAGAGCAGCACATTACCAGTGGCACTAGCGTTACAGACATTCCTTGAAGAGCGGTAGACACCTACTTACGCATATCCGGTGACCCAAGTTGACATCCAACAGGTTCATTGTGCCACTCGTGACAGACCGAGTGGCACATAGCCAGTGCTTCCAGTCGGCGTCACAGTTTAATTGAACAGTGGTACCTAGCCAGTCCCGCATTTACTGTGACCCATGTCGGGATAAATGAGGTTGTTGGAAGGGCGGCACATATGTACACATTGCCACATACTCAGGGACCCAAGTTGGTCTGACGGTTGGTTTCGAGCCCCGTTCCCTCAGCATAGCAGCCCCATAGCTGCCCATTCGACCATGGACCACCCAGTACCCACGTAGGCGGGAAAACGGTTAGACATAGATAGACAGAAGGTTAGCCCCCGGAAAGCGTGTTAGCTACCCTCAGATTGCTAAGGCAATAACAACAAAGCGCGTCGGGCGGCAGGATTAGAGCCTCGCCCCCACCCCCAGGGCAGCAACCCGATGCTCTAACCATTAGGCCATAACCTCACAGGTCTCTGTTGCGAAGACCAACTAGCTCCTTGCGATGATTGGCGCGTCTTGATGATTTTGATTTTCGTACTATGGCACATACCCACAGCGGGAGACTGGCCATGAAGTGGCCGACACATATAAAATAAATAAGAAAAAGAAACACAAGATTTCTCACACTGCGTAACAGGGGTGTGAGGGCAGGTGCGTGCACCTCATTTTCCTTTATGCCAAAAACGCAGGAATGAAATGGCTAACTTCATAGCATTTCATTGACTGCTTCGCGAAAGCTTCGCTTCACACAGATGTGCGTTGGATCTATATAATATGCTCCTCGGTGGTGCCCTCTCTTTTCGCTCGCATTTCACACTGCAGGAGAAACCGTTTCAGGTATGGATTCTGTGATCCGCATGGAGGCACCAGGCTTCTTAAGTCTCAAGATGATATCTATAGCCTCCACCTCCTTTACATTGCGTACGAGACGTGGTGGAGACAATAGGATAATAATGACCACAAGAAAGGTGCAGACGACAAGCACATCACCTAGGTTTCCTAGTAGCTGCAAGCCACGGAGTTAACGGAGACGCACGCTGGACATAAGCTGGAGCAAGTAGGTCTGGCGAAGTCGACATGCCACACGAAGAAACTGCAGGCGCGCTGCCGATACGGGCAATGCAATACGAGTACAGGGTGTAATAAGGCCATTTTCAGGAAACAAATTTATGTTAACTTATACAAACACTTACAAATCTTTAAATTAAGCGCATTGGGCGTCGATACAGCATTACCGGCGTTTCTGCCAAGATTGGTACGTCCCTCGATAGGCAGTACCGAAATATACATCCTTTTGGGTCAGAGTCACGGCTGCTTCGCGTTTGTTTTCGGTCTCAAAAAGGTGTCATTGCGCGATGCGTTTGATCCGGGAGAACAAAGAAGTCGGCTGAGCGGGATAGCACCGTAGGGTGACTGCGTCGGCGTAGCCACGTTATGCTTAGCCAAACACTGCCTCACTTTCAACGATGTGTATAATTCGGCGCGTTATCGTTGTCCATGATCCAGTTATAGCTTGGCGGCCATTGCGGACGCGGAGATCCCCTTTTCTCAATCTATTGAGTACTGCTGTGTAAAATGCATCCTGAACAGTTTGCCCAGTAGGTAGATCGAAATTCCGTTGCTCCATGGTAAGCTCCATTTCTAAGTCCGACCGAGGTAAAAGAAGTTACTTCGATTAGCTATGGATTTTTCCCTGCAACGGCTCACCGACACCTGCTGAGTTGAGCAGGCATAGCGTAGACTTCCCTATTTCCCATAGCGTAGACTTCCCATAGCGTAGACTTCCCATAGCGTAGACTCTACCCATTTGCCTGGCGGCGCCTCCATGCAGCTGTCCTGCTCGGCGGGAAAAGCAGCCTTATTAAAGCCCGACCCACATGGAGCGATTTTCTTGCGAAAGACTGGCGAACAGCCGCGCGCGGCGTCCACCCGGCGGCCGGCGGCTGTTCGCCGTCAATCAAGGCGGGCTAGATATGTTCGCAGGTGGTCAGCCGCTTGCCGGAAGCGGCGAATGTAGGCTGTCAGCGCAGAACAATCAGGGCGCGGTTGCGTCCGACTTCCTGCCGCCGCATTTGATTCGGCTAGCCAGCCAAAGAGCCTAGAGCGAACATGCGACAAAAGAGGCATGCATCGCGTACAAAGATCAACTTGTCAAAGCCGTCTAGGCGCGACCAATATGGTTCAATTGCAGATACAACACTATTTCTTCCCTGCATTTTACTGGGAATGGAATCACGCTGTTTCTAGTAACACTGAAATCGTGGCGGCGGCGGTCGCCTGTTTTTCGCTGCATGTGGGTGCAGCACGGCAGCGGCACGCTGGCGGTCCGCCCGCTGGTGCGGGCCGCACGAAGTTCGCCGTGAAAGTTGGCTCCATGTGGGCCGGGCTTTATACTTTCCAGATCGACGCCGTATACCCGGTACGAACGCAGCACACTCGCAAACACATTTCACGCTTTCTTAGATTAATTCCCCCGCTGGCGCCCCTTCTGCACCACACAAATGCGTACTGCGCTTGTAGCTAGAGGTGCAGTTTTGTATAAGAAATAATTTTTCTTTCACAATTCTCTGTGGCGTTTCTTTGAAAAGAGCACCTAAACCATTGCAGAGAGATTTACAATGCTATATTTCGATTACATGTGAGTTATAAAAAACTTCTTAAGTAGACTGGTCACGAGGTGAATTTTCTTTATGTGCTTGATCACGTACACTACACTCCAGTCTGCATCTAGATTTGCATTAAATACGTTTCGATAGACATGCATTTTGTCTTTGCAGTATGTACGGATGCGGTTTAACACGACCATCTCTGTTACCACATCTCTTACCTATATCATATTGTCGGTAAGTACAATGTAGCAGTCTGGGCACGTGGCTATTTCATTTGTAAGAACTGTACAAGCGGAAGGAAAACAAAGACGAAAAACAAGGCACACATATACACACAAGGGCGCTAATTCCAACAATTCATTTTTTTATCCCGACGTTACTTTTTATGCGTTATATGAATGCGCAGGAATTCAAGGCATTACGAGTCAATAATTCTACACGAGCGATGCTTGCACACCAAGAAAATCAAAATATTTTCTTGTCAGCGTGATAGACGGCATGCTTACTCACATTTCACACATCGTTTCTATTTGCACTACTGCAAGAATCTCTCTTCTAAGCTGATTCCTGTTTCGGCCAGCAAATCTGCAAGTGTCAAACAACGGAACACAACCACAACCGTTCCGCTGTTTTACACTTGGATAATTGCTGGCCTTACGGGCTATGAGCGATTGCATTTTTCGCTTGCTTACGGGATTATGTGTTATTGCTTCCGGGGGTACGAGCCATCGATAATCAGTGTTTTCGACAGGCCGCTCTCTATGTTGTATGCCTGATTAGAAAGAATGTAAGCACTGTTCGCTTCACTTTTCTGAGTGCGTGTTGCCTCTGCCTTACGGGGCTATGAGCCATTGCATTGCTTGCTTTCTTACGGGCTTACGCCGTTGCTGGCGATGTTAGTTTTGTCTCGCACACATGAAAATTTCATGGAACACTAGCCATAAACAGCTTCGCTGTAAAAATAAATGGTTGGAAGTAGCGCCTGTGTGTGTGTGTGTGTGTGTGTGTGTGTGTGTGTGTGTGTGTGTGTGTGTGTGTGTGTGTGTGTGTGTGTGTGTGTGTGTGTGTGTGTGTGTGTGTGGTGTGTGTGTGTGTGTGTGTGTGTGTGTGTGTGTGTGTGTGTGTGTGTGTGTGTGTGTGTGTGGTGTGTGTGTGTGTGTGTGTGTGTGTGTGTGTGTGTGTGTGTGTGTGTGTGTGTGTGTGTGTGTGTGTGTGTGTGTGTGTGAGCACATAACAAAAAGCGACAATACAGGCGTAATTAAGGTGCAGCATCTAAAACAAACATACGATAAACATCGCAGGCACATGTACATTAATGAATGCGTAAACATATCAGGTATGCTCGACAGGAACCGAGCACTGGCAACAACAGCCTAGGGTTACAAATTTGACAAATGTTTAAATATTTGAAGCAAAAAAAAATTTGCATAGCTTGCACTGGAGGCGCAATGCTAAAGAGACAGCGTAGCTGATGGGCACCTAGTTAGTCCTGGCTTTTGGGCTAGGCTAAGCACTACGGCATCAGTTCTAGGAACACTAGAGCAGAGATATTGGTAGAATTCGCGGAAAGGAAAAGGCTCCGAATAATGAATACCTTCTTCAGGAAACGCAGCATCAGGAAGTGAACCTGGAAAAGCCCTAATGGTGAAAAACAAGGAATAAAATAGACTTCATACTCTCTGCCGATCCCAGCATATGCGCAGGATGCAGAAGTGTTAGATAGGGTAAAGTGCAATGACGATAGGTTAATCAGGTCTGGGATTTCTCTCAATTTGAAAAGAGAAAGAATAAAATTAGTCAAGAAGAAACAGGCCAACCTAGACGCAGTAAGGGTAAAAGCAGACCAATTCAGGCTGGTGCTAGCAAACAAATATGCAGCTTTAGAAAAGGAAGATAAAGACAACATAGAGGTAATGAATGAAACCGTAACTAAGTTGATCTCAGAAGCAGCAATTGAAGTGGGAGGTAAAGCACCAAGGCAACCAGTAGGTAAGCTCTCGCAAGTAACGAAGGACCTAATAAAGAAACAGCAAAACATGAAAGCGTCAAACTTGAGAGATCAGGTAGAATTCGCTGAACTGTTGAAACTGATCAATAAGAAGAAAGTAAGAGATATTCGAAGTTAAAACGTGCAAAACATTCCGGAAGCTGTAAAATATGGACGCAGCTATAAATCAGTGAGAAGCAAAGTTGGCATAGGACCAGGCAAAATGTATGCACTGAAAGAGAAGCAGGGTAATACCATCAGCATTCGATGACATAGTAAAAGCAGCGGAAGAATTTTATACTGACCTGTAGAGACCCCAGAGCAGCCAAGCTACTTTTATTCGAAGTAGTGATGAACCGGATACAGGCGCTCCTTCTATAACTAGCGATGAAGTTAGAAGGGCCTTGAAAGATAAGACCAGGGGAAAAGCTGGTGGAGAAGATGGAATAACAGTGGATTTATTCAAAGATGGAGGAGATATCATGCTTAAAAACTTGCGGCCCTTTATACGCAGTGCCTGACGACTTCAAGTGTACTAGAGAGCTGGAAGAAGGCCAATATTATATGTATTCATAAGAAGGGAGACGTTAAAGAATTGAATTATAGACTCATGCGCTCGCTTTCAGTATTGTATAAAATATTCACCAGGATCATTTCCAATAGAATCAGGGCAACACTTCACTTCAGTCAACCAAGAGAGCAGGCTGGCTTCAGGGAGGGATATTCCACGATGGATCATATCCATGTCATAAATCAGATAATAGAGAAATCTGCGGAGTACAATCAACCTCTCTATATGGCTTTCATAGGTTATGAAAAAGCGTTTGATTTAGCAGAGATACCAGCAGCCATAGAGGCATTGCGTAATCAAGGAGTACAGGAGGCATACGTGAATATATTGGCAAATATCTCCAAGGATTCCACAGCAACCTTGGTTCTCCAAAAGAAAAGAAGAAAGATACATATCAAGAAAGGGGTCAGGCAAGGAGACACAATCTCTCCAATGCTATTGACTGCATGCTTAAAGAAATATTCAAGCTCTTAGACTGGGAAGGCTTAGGAGTGAGGATCAACGGCGAATACCTCAGCAACCTTCGGTTTGCAGATGACAATGTCCTATTCAGCAACAATGGGGACGAATTACAGCAAATGATTGAGGACATTAACCGAGAAAGTGTAAGAGTGGGGTTGAAGATTAATATGCAGAAGACAAAGATAATGTTCAATAGCCTGGCAAGAGAACAAGGATTCAGGATCGCCAATCAGCCTCTAGAGTCTGTAAAGGAGTACGTTTATCTAGGATCAGGGTCCCCTAGGTCAGGGGACCCTGATCATGAGAAAGAAATTTACAGAAGAATAAAATTGGGTTGGAGTGCATATGGCAGGCTTTGCCAAATCCTTACTGGGAGCTTACCACTGTCACTGAAAAGAAAAGTGTATAATCATTTCATTCTACCGGTGCTAACATATGGGGCAGAAACTTGGAGGTTAACAAAAAAAGCTCGAGAACAAGTTAAGGACCGCACAAAGAGCGATGGAACGAAAAATATTAGGCCTAACGTTAAGAGACCGTTAAGAGACATAAAGACAGCGGTGTGGATAAAAAAAACAGGGATAACTGATATTTTAGTTGACATTATGCGGGAAAAATGGAGCTGGGCAGGCCATGTAATGCGTAGGATGGATAACCGATGTACCATTAGAGTTACAGAATGGATACCAAGAGAAAGGAAGCGCAGTGGAGGACGGCAGAAAAGTACATGAAGACACCGGTGTGGATCAGAGAACAAACAGGGATAACCGATATTCTAGTTGACATTACGCGGAAAAAATGGAGCTGGGCAGGCCATGTAATGCGTAGGATGGAGAACCGGTGGACCATTAGAGTTACAGAATGGATACCAAGAGAAGGCAAGCGCAGTCGAGGACGCCAGAAAAGAAGGTGGGGTAATGAAGTTACGAAATTTGCAGGCACAAGTTGGGATCAGCTAGCGCAAGACGGGGGTAATTGGAGATCCCAGGGAGAGGCCTTCGTCCTGCAGTGAACATAAATATAGGCTGATGATGATGACAATGAAGCACTACCAAATCATCGCCAGCATTTTGCGGAATTTATTGATTGATCGATTATCGATCAGTTATTGATTGGCTATCGATGACTGACTAAGCTTAAGTAGTCCCAACCATGCTTAACTAGACTTAACCAGGTTCAGCTTCGGTAGTTCACAGGGGGTATGTGCCACTGCACGTGGACCCTTTCTGCACTACCGCCAGGATCGGCCCACAATTTCTGTTCGCACGTTATGGACTAACGCTCGGCTTGAACAGCTCCGCTGTTACAAAAAATTCAAAGCTCCAAAAAACAATTTGTGCACCTTACAAGCTAACGACTCTAGATCTTGTCCCCTCGGCTGCCTACTCAAAACTGCCACCCTCTCTGGTGTCATGGCAGCAAGCTTTATCCAAGATGCTCACTAGCGCATTTGCCTCAACAGTTTTTATTAATGTCATATCTTAATCACACTTTCCTTTGAGGAGCGATGCAGTGTAATCACATGACGACAGGTCGCGTGAATATGAGGTATGTGGTAGGGCACGGATATAGTGCTTCGTCAGGTATTCCTTAACTGAAACACACACTGCTGGAGCAGTTGTCCAAGAATCACTGTCCAACAGACGGCAAATAAGGACGGCGCCGCCAAATTGTTTTGCGCAAACGTTTCAGCACATCATCGTAGAAATTTTGTTTTGATGTTTGTCCTTCAGGTAGATATTCATACCACACTAATATTTTTGGCATCATACAATGCGACCAGCATTGTCTTTCTCTTCACTCGTGGTCGCTTAACGTTTCTAGAACAAGGTGAACCACGAGGTGGCCGATTGACGCTGCGTTTGAGGGTCGCACTGGTAGCTTTCATTTTCGTCATTGATGCCTAACGCGGGATCCTCTCTGGCTTTTGTCCAGGGAAAACTATAGTGCTCTGCGTAGATTTCAAGATTAAAGCACCTAATGCTCTTAAGTAAGCCATTTCCCGTAAGACGTGCATCTTGGCCTGTCGAGGCTACTAGGCAACATTTCTCGTTTTCGCTCTCATTATCCCTTCAGAGAGAATGGCGGTTCAGCGACTCTATTTAGTTCGCTGCTCCTGCGGGCACTCATTGTTCTTGTATACAATTTTAAGTGCAGTTTTCTAATGGTTACAGGATATAGTGACTACACAAGTGTGCTGACGTACTTTGTATTCAAGTGAGGAGCATAACTTTTTTTTTCAGCACGCCGTCGGTGCCGTAGCAATCTACGCATCAGCTGAGGCCACTTCTGCAGGTAAGTTATAGTTTTTCTTCTGGCTTATACGAACACTATAGGTACACCTTAAGTAACATTCGCTTTATCAGTGGTTGACGCAACAGTAAAGCTAAAGCTAAGTGCTGTTTGTAGCAAGGCCCTGTCTTAGGACTGGACCACCTGCGCGACCGCACACATCTCCTCTGGCTTGGTTTTCTGGCTTTTGCCATCATCGCTAGTACGATGGGCCAAAATTTTAAGCTGCCCTTCATGGCTATACTGCAGCAGTACGAGCTACATCGCGCCTTCATTTTCACTTGCTCGCTACCATTAACGTTCCGTATAAGAATTTGCCGTCGCTCATAGCATCTCCTTAATAATATCCCTCCACACATTTACTAGAGGCTTCATGAGTGTCTTCACGGTGCACTGTAAGAGAAAGCAAAATATGCACATCCAACTCACATCTTTGAATGTATTTGAAGCGGTTCATCCAACGCAATACATTTGTCCATTTTATTCGTGGCTCTTTGGCGTAAAGGAAACTGGAGCGCGCGCATGTTCTCTCACACATGCGTGCTACGCAATGTCGCACACGCGTCAAACATGTCAAAGAACTCGCTGGTGTTGGCACGACAGACATATACGTGCAATTGCGGCCTCTGCAATACTGAACTTCAGAAATAATAGTTTCTTCAAGAGTACATTACGGCTGTTGTGTTGGGCGACAGAGGTTCGATCCCACCATCCAACACGTAACTCTTTTTTTTTACCTTTTTTTAATGAGCTATTGGGCAAGGCAGCAGCACCCAACAACCACGGTCAGCAGAGTCGTGGAGGGCTCGCAAAAAAGCGTCGCTTTCAAGGAAAATCTACAAACGTGTGATATAACGTGTCGTCAGAATGAATGGAAACACAGGGCCTGCAAGGAAAGCCTTCGTGAAACTACGTGCCATTTCATTCAAAATCGACCTTTATGTCGAAGTACCCTTATCAAATGATGGGGAGGCCGTCCGTACAAGGCTCTTAATATATGCGAGTGATCCGGCGCCGTAACAGAAGACCATCGTCATAATGAGCTGTCATTACTACTGCGGTTATTATGGAAGAGTGTAGCTTACGCAAGGCTAGCACTACAGCTAAGAATTCCACCTGAAATAGGGAAGCGAAATCTGGCAGCCAAACAGACAGAAGGCCAAACCAAGGAGGATGGTGCAATCAAAACTGGACCGACCTCGAAGACGGTGTCATAGTAAGCATGGCCGATCCCGGTGACGGTTTGATCTAAACTGGGCCTGTACCGGATATGCTGTAATTGAGACTTTGACAATGCTTGAGACTATGATCAGAGGTCCTGGGTCTGTCCTCGCACTAGTGCACGATGTGTGTGCTTGCAAACCGTTACTGGGGTTCTTAAAGTGGGTCAATTCTACTGGCAGTCCAGTCCTGATAATCATATTTGATTCTCAGGTACAGCAGGTGGCCCTAGCTTCTTAGCCCATCCCTTGATGTTTGGCATCGGTGTCTCCCTGAGTAGACGCAGCAAGGAGGGTCTGCCGCACTGCAGTTGCACGGGCAGAAAATGCACGAAGAACATTTACGAAGAACTGCGGAGAACTCAGCGGGAGGCCTCCATGGTTGCGGGGCTGCAGTGGTGATTAAGCAAGCGTTCCTCAGATGTGTTGAGCGTGGAGCATGCATGGTTAAGTTTCATACTATTCTGTACGTACGCCTACGCTCACGATTCTTCGTGCGCCACTCGCAAAACATCGCATTAGCATGCAAGACATCGCTGCATCCATGTCGCATGTGATGAGTCCATGCGACCCGGTGCTTGCATTTAGGCAGAAGGTGTTAACAATTGCATAATTTGGAATTAAAATACAACTGTACGCAGCGTGTCTTGTTGCATAGCATTTCATTGAAACTACTTGTTCA
The DNA here is from genome assembly GCF_013339745.2 of Dermacentor silvarum. Lineage (NCBI taxonomy): Eukaryota > Metazoa > Arthropoda > Arachnida > Ixodida > Ixodidae > Dermacentor > Dermacentor silvarum. The sequence continues at coordinate 444,333,614 of NC_051154.1, forward strand.
GGACAGCTTCTCCTATAAAAGATTCCAACAAGGGCCGTTGCAGCTGCCGTAATTTCTTTCTCCAAGTCATTCAACTCAGCAGGCGCCTGCCGTGTTTATTGCTTCATCCAAGCTATGCTGAACTTGGAAGTTCGTCAGCTCCCGCAAAGGAATGCTAAATAGAGCGATCTCTAAACCATCTCGGCGGAGCGAGATAGCTGGCAGAGCCATAATTAGAAAATCGTATAACCACGATTCAGCTCTGCAGCCGATGAAAACGCCGATATAGTCGGTCTTTACTGTGCGCCGATGAAGCCTGGAAGCTCGAATGACTGCGTGTGAATCGCCATTGAAAATGGGGTGCCTGGCCCTACCGCCTACACCAGAATGAGTAATAATCACGAGGCGGTAGTGTTCGGGTCCTCCCCAGAATTTATTGCCACTGGGAAAGTCAAGAAGTTCTTAGGTTACTTGGGACCTTTGAATAGCGGGCGAACTCGACTACGAAATAGTTCCTGACAAGCGGTTGCAGTGACGACATGCACACACTGATGTTGTACACGTTGTAAGCCTAAACCCTGCCACATGCGGGGCTAGTTCCCAAAGGCACCACCACGTGGAGTACTCACTTGAACCCTCCCCCTCCCTTCTCGCTTTCCTCCTCCCAGCGGTTCGTCGACGAGGGCGAGTTGGGCGGGCGGACGGGTAGGTTTCCCCCCCACCCTCGCCTCTAACTCCCTTACCCACTGACGAGCCTTGCTATCGTCCGTGGAGGGGGTAACTACTCGGTTGTACTGCGCTTTTTTTTTCTCGCAAACGCCTTTTCAGCGCCTTTCTCTTTTTTTTAAGCATGTCTTGCTGCGACTGTGGTCTTGTAAACTGAAGGCTTCTCCCACCTTCAGATCAGGTTGGATCCATGACCTTACTGCACATGTTGAATGGTGCTAGGCCATAAAGTTTTTTTACCAGAAAAATATGCAGCAAGTATAGACTGGCTTAATTCGGCAATAACATGCGCCTACTTTTTTTTTTCAAAACTGTGATCCGCAAGTAATTATTGAATGCGGGATCCGCAATTACACCTTATCTATTATCACACGTTTGTCAGTCACATTTTATTCTTTGAAGATAAATAACGACCAACTTACCCGACCTGAATTTATCTGTGAATATACAGGGTGCCCCATCTATCACGCAGCACGATTTAAAAAAAGAGGAACGGCGTTACGCGAAACAAACCTAGTGCGTATTGTTTCCAGTGCAGTGGAGTAGCTGCCAGTAATTTTTTCGTTGCTGTGATTTAATTAGCTTATTGTAAATAATTATCTAACTCGAGAAGTACTGCCCTAATTGTCAAAGTGTCAATGAGAAAATTGTAGAGCAACATGAAAAACTACCGATACAGCTTTGTGTTGCTCAGTGCGTCCTACATAAAAGTGTTCTTTTTTTTTCTGAGCGTGAACAAAGCCCGCGAATACACGCAAAGTGCCACGAGCGACCAGTCACGCGGCAATTCTGAGTGTATTCGTGGGCTCCTTACCAGCAATCAAATGTTGACCACAGCATTCAAATGTTATTATTTCATACATGACTAACTTACGGTAAGCTTTGGCAGCGATATGCTTTCATGACAGGAGACCATGTGTTCACCTTTGATGCCTTCCGATATAAGTATATAATGTCAGGGTTTCGATCTGCCGAGGGAACGCGAAAGACTGCAGGTTCAAAGGTACAGGGCAATAAAACGCTTGATAGATGAACTATACTATTTTTCTACTTTCTTTCTATACCTCGATAATGGCATCCGATTATGTGTCGATGCCACATTTTCTCTCTTTGTTCCCAAAGAGTTAAAAAAGCCTGCAGAGGACCGATTCGTAAATGAAACAAAGACGGATAATGAGTGAATGTATCATCGAACGAATGCTCACGCGCGCGAACTTAGGCATTCCGTCATCAGGTGACCTTTTTTTTCTTCTATTCGTGGTGGCTGTGTCTTCCTGACTAATACAAATTTAACCGGCTTTCAATTCTACGCGACCCTGAGCATCTTATATTCTCCCTGCCTCATTGTGGAAAAGACAAGCGTAGCATTTGCGAAATATATAGAGCCTTGGAGGAACGCAACAGCGCTAAGGGGTTTTAAACGTACTAAATGTCTTCATTCGAATATTTCGTTCACCCAGTGGCTATTACGTTCTGTTGCCGAGCACGACGTCACAGATTCTATTCCGAAGAGCGGGGGCCGCTTTCAGATGAAGGTAAAATAGAAAAAGAGAAGAAAAAAATAGCCTTTATTACGGTGCTTTTCTTAGCCAGGACATTAAACCTCACCAATCGATCGACCGTTCTTTTACTACGATGCATGTACCATTTTCCCCCGTATAACACAGCAAGCCCGGCGTTACTCCATTTATAAGCTCCCATTTCTACATTATCAGCACTCGCGGTAAAAAAAGCTATTTACACGTTAGTCAAGCCACCTCCCGCATTTGAGATTTCATTCTAAATATAAAAAATTATGCTGAACTGCGCTGTCTTTCTTTACTGATGCTATGTTCTTTCCGTATGTATCCACAGATTTATAATAGGGAGCTTACTTAAATTACAGTAAATAAGTACATAATTACCACTATTTCCTTGAATAAATTATTGAATATTGTGACTGGTAAATGTTTATATTAGAAACTTGAAGGTTCTCTTAACCGAAGATGACTTAGTTTTTTTACATATATATAGGTATATGCTTCAAGAGCATTTCTGTTCGGAGATATTCGTAGTCATATTTCACAATCAGTAAGTGATCATATTGAACTCACAGGCGGGAGCTGTTATAATCTGGGTGGGGCTTATCCCAATTGCCCCAATTGTGTACCTGCTCACGGCTGGCAAAAACAGGAGTGGCTTCCCTCTTTCCCCAGCAAACATATGCATCACATCAGACAGCCGCCATCAGACTTGCCTTCTACTATGATTGTCTTCGGATTTCTATTAAAAGAATGCCATAATCACCTACTTTAAGAGTTCATTAGTAAATTTTGTTTAAATATGAATCTGGTGCCTTTACGTAAGCGTGAAAATTTATTCTGCCAAAGCGCTTAAGCACCTGGGCAAGCAACATTTACGCAGCCAGCATAGTTTTTTTATTATAAGTATACACATAGCTTTCTTCTTTCTTTATATCCCATGGCCACCGCGGAGCCCGATCTTTTGCTCCGCTAAGCTACCTTGCGTACTTTCTGACACTCTCTACTGACACCTGTGTTGGACGCGAGACTCAGTTATTTCTTTCTTTCTGTTCGCTGCCTGAGATTTTAACGCGACAGCGTTAAGAGCCCCGTGTAGCAGCAAATCCGGCGTCGGCGTTAAGCATCGGCGTCGGGCGGAAATAATCATGCCGTACCACATCATCCCGAACCACCACGACCACACATGCCCTCCGCGTGGCGCAAGACGTTAGTGAGCAAAAATTAAATTTCTCATAGTAAAATGCATCAGAAAAATCATAAAGTACGACTTGAACACAACCCACAGGCGTCATAGCGTCGGATTGTAATTTGAATATACGAGAAAAAAGCCTGATAAGCAGCCAGGGATCTTTCAATGCTATCGTGTTCCATCCTCAAATGGCAAGCTTAAGCGTCCACTAATTCTGATGGTGTTTCGCTGTACTTTGGTTTTAGGCAACATTAGGGAGAATGTTGAAAACCAAGCCTTTCTTAATTTTGATCGGGCCCCATGTCGCAGAAAATACGGTGTCGGCGTCAACGGCGTCCAATGCGTGTGGTTTCATGTTTTTTTTTTGTTCATGTTTACCGAGCACGTGTTGCACGTGTTGTATGACATTTTGAGGGGCTATATAGTGACGAGAAATGGAAATAAATCTGTCGTTGAAAGTTAGCGCTGTGTGTGTGTGTCAAATGTGCCTTTCGGTTGTCGCTGTCATTCAGCTTGCTCTACAACAAAATAGTGGACAGAAAGAGTCAGAGAAGCATGGTCTGCGCGAACTCGGACAAAGGGCAATTATCGTTCCCGTCGTTCCGTCGATCTTTTCGGGGTGCAGCATGCATTCCGAGGGAGTGCAAGGTGGCAGGACGAGAGAACGTTGTATTGAGACGCGACGCGGTCAGACGAGGTCATTATGGAAGCAATTCACCACAACGCAAATGGGCAGGAGACTTTGACATCTGGAAAGAGTTGATGGACTGTCAGGCCTTTCGTTGAACCTGGTTCGATAGAAAAGCTTTCATACCGCGACCCCCTCGAGTTAAGCTCAAAAATATGTTTTTTTTTTTGTGTGTGTGAGATTTCTCGGAACTCCCGGCAAAATGAAAGGTTCCTTAGAAAAAAGCGCTGTGTTTTGTTTGTCTGATTTCTTTTTAGCGTTTCCTTCTTTTATAAGTTATGATCTTTGTTTATATTTTCGTTTGAGAAGCTCTGAAGTATGGCGTTAGTCTTTAGTTTAGCGAAGAGTTCGGTGACAATTGGTTAGGCTTACTTTTTCGTGAGTAACCTGAAACGTCAAGATTATTTGTTAAAAAGCCTATAGTAACACGCGTGTGTTAAGCTTTGTTATACGTGCACGTTTTCTTTTTAAGGTTAAGAGCGTTGGTTTGCAGTAAGTGCATAATTGTGCATCCAGTAAGTGCATAAACTCGAATATGCAGAAATAGTCTTGAATCCACATACCAAAAAAGACATTTCAGAACTGAAAAAATTGCAGAGACGTGCCGTGCGTTTCATGTGGAACAAATTTTGAAGTACTGACCCTCCATCTGCTCTAATGGTAGCTAACAAATTGAGCCCCTCCACATAAGGCGAAAAAATTCTCGATTAAGCTTTCTTCATTCACTTCTTCATAGGAAATTCGGAATCTCTCCAGACCCTTACGTCACGCCCTCAGTTACACAGAAAACCCGACGCAAACATAATTTCTTCTTAACTCCCTACTTTTCTTGGACAAACCAATATAAATATCAATATTTCCCGCGAACAATCACGGAATAGAATTCATTACCAGAAAACGTGTTTCAACATGAAAATTTTGTAAATGCCATTGCCAACATTGTATAATTGTGTCCTATTCATGTTTCCTATATTCTGTCTGTCTGCTGTTAGTGACCAACCCTGTATCTCATTGACTGCACTACTGTTTCTTGGCGTTCCGAATATTCTATGTTTTATTTCTGCCCATCCTGCTTGGACCAATGAGGTCTGCAGTATCATGTAAATAAAATAAAATAAAACTTCCATGCAAAAAAGCCGATGTTATTCATCGGACAATTCATCACAGACCACCACGTGGTTCACGTTCGCAAGTAAAAAAGGGCCTAGCGTCGCCAAATTTTCATCACGCAGTTTACCACAAGCCGATGTTCTCCGACACACAATACTGTTATCCTGCTGGCAAGAGCATTTTGGAGGTTCACGTAAAAAAAGAGAAAAAAAGAAAAACACGCGTGCACGTGGCGCCCGGCTCTGGCTGTTCACAGGTCCACCAAGCACAAGACTTGTCACCGGGCACACTGAACTCTTTCTTCGCTTGTCATACGGGAAGAACAGACCGCGAAACCGATTCCCCCCTCCCCAATAGCAGCACCGTAATGCCCGATGGCCTTAGCCGCTACTGGCGACTGTAAGGGTGAAACAGGGGTCAGTGCACGTAAGCGTCGACAATGGTGCATCGGAATGTGAGAGCCGCGAGCATATAAAGGAATAAACCAGTTACTGAACCAGCCCTGGCAGCGAGAGAGAGAGCACAACTCCATTCGTGCCGGGCTCTATACGGTTTTCTCTTCGGCTTTTCGTTTTTTTAATTGCTTTTGTAACCGATGGCGTTGAGCCGTGCTCCCTCAAGGGCGGCAGAAAATATCGCCAACCTTTCATTTTATCATACCAAGCCACTTCTCTTTATAACCACAGTACGGGGCACTCACGGGCACTATGGGCTGTAGCCACGCAGTGGTAGAACGGTGAGGCTCCGTACTACGTACCCCTAGCAGCGCCCTGGGCTCCAACACCCCGCTAGGCGTAGAAGAGTGAGGGCCTACTCTTCCGCACTCTCTGTAAATAGTTCGCCTGTAAATACAGTTTGTCATACTTTTGCAACGTTTCTTGTCTTTAGAAAAAGTTTATTTCAACAAAAGACGATGCGAACACTGACTCACAATGACGGCACAATTCCACTAGGACGATAGTATATACAAAGTACGGAGCACTGTATACATGGCACGTTTTTGTAGAAATGTCCGTTTTCTGTCTGCTATTTCACCCCCGTCGAGCTGTATCATAGGGACCTTGTCCCTCAACACTACGGAAAAGGGACAGGTTCAGGGAACACAAGTCGTACTACTTATACTGTAAGTAAATCAAAAACTTTGCGTACGCTTAAGATTCACCTTTAAGAGTGGAACGCGATAGCGTTATTGGACGCCCTTGATGCCGACACCGACACCGTATTTTCTGCGGCATGGGGCCCGATTAAAATTAAGAAAGGCTTGGTTTTCAACATTCTCCTCAATGTTGCCTAAAACCAAAGTACAGCGAAACGCCATCAGAATTGGTGGACGCTTAAGCTTCACATTTAAGGGTGGAACGCGATAGCATTAAAAGATCCCTGGCTGCTTATCAGGCTTTTTCTCGTATATTCAAATTACAATCCAGCGCTATCACGCCTGTGGGTTGTGATTAAGTCGTTCTTTACGACTTTTCTCACGGATTTTACTTTGACAAATTCAATTTTTGTTCACTAACGCCTTGCGCCACGCGGAGAGCCTGTGTTGTCGGGGTAATTCGGGATGATGTGGTTCGGCATGATTATTTCTCTAGACGCCGATGCTTAACGCCAACGCCGGATTTTCTGCGACACGGGGCCCTAAACGCTGCCGCGTTAAAGTTCGCTAGCACTTTCTTGCATTTCGCAGACATCCCAGTCTCCATGTCGTTTCTGCTTTGTGACTAAAATAACTTGCTCATCAGCGTTTCATGTTTGTCGCGACCAAGATTTATTTTTAACTTGGACCACACCGTTAACGACGTAATGCTGCTTCCATAGCTAGCTAATACTTCAGAGGATCCAGTACTAACACCCGTCGTAATGGCGTAGCGGCTGTGGCGTTGCGCTTATTAAGCCCGAGCGCGCGGGATTGAATCCCGGCCACGGCGGCCGCATTTCGATGGGGATTAAATGCAAAAGCACCCGTGCACCGTGCATTGGGTGCACGTTAAAGAACCCTAGGTGGCCAAAATTAATACGTAGTTCCTCACTGCGGCGGGCCTCAGACTCAAATCGTGGTTTTGGCACGTATATTCCCAGAGTTTTAACCTTAATTTAATCCAGTACTAAGACGCGACCAACAGTCTTCTCCAAACGTACACTCTCTGACAGCTTCCTGGTCATCCGTCTGTTATGCATGCCAGACAGCCGCCGCACTACCTAAATGTTACGAGACTGTAAGGTTACAAAAAAGGCTGTACGGCACGAACACAGGGCACTTCAAACACTGTGAATGAAGGCAGGCAGGCACTTCACCCAACATGTGCCGGTCTCCAAAGCTCGCTTGTCGAAGAAACCTGGTTAACAGAAACTCCTGATTGCATAAAATCACGCCGAACAAATAATTTCTTATGTCCCTGGATGTTGTTGCCACACAGATGTATAGGCTAACGCTCGGTAGTCTAAAATGCATGAGCGGAACGATTGAAATCTTGTTTACTGCGTAGAGCACTGTTAGAACTGGGAGCCGCACGAAGGGAAGGCCGAGTTCGTTTTTTATTGTTTTTATTGTTTTTTTTTTTTTTGAGAAAACGGAATCACCTGCTCGGGAGAGTGTTCCCCGAAACCGGTCGGGAGCCCGGAGCAAGGTTCGGTGACGCATCGGAGTTAAGATAAAAGTTAAGATGGAGCAGAACGACCCCTCGAATGCCCGCGTTGGGGAGAGAAACACGCGTGCTATGTGTGTCATTCTCTTCTCGTTCCGGAAGCACTTGCGGCTACGCCAATGGATCTGGTGCGAGTTGCCTGGACAAAGCTGACTTCGGGCTGTTTTCTTGAGTGGCAGAATTCTCTAAAATGTTCGTTCAAAGCAGCTGGTTGAGGTGGCAGCGTATGGCCATTCCGCCGATCTTAACCAGCCATGACCGCAAGTTAGTACGCTTGAGTACGGTTGCTTCGACCCAGTTTTATGCTGCTTAATTTGGTGGGCGAGTATACGCTCTCTCTTCTCAAGTCTCCAGCATCGAGTAAGGTCTTGTTCCTCCCGAGGTGTTTTCGCGGGAGGCACGCAACTTATGTGCATGTGGTGAGGGACTGTTTCCTTCTTTCATTTTTGTGATTGTCATGGTGCTCCAGATAGCTGAAAGCTATTTCCTAATTCATTTTTTTACTACGCGCAGTCCACGCAGAACTTATGGACCACTTCGTTAAGAAACAGGAAAATATTCAATATTTGATTTGATACTAGGATGTAGTTTTTCTCGAATCGTTGTGTTTGATTCGAAAAATTCTGTACTCAAACACCGCTACAATAACGCGGTTAGGCATATAACATATCTCTATATACCAGGTATTTCATTTTATGATTTCAAAAATGTTAATATAATTTCTTAAATCGTGCGTGGTGGATAACACAATTCTAACTAACCCTCGATCTAAATTATTCGAAAAGGTGAATTAGCTTCACGAAAGTAATCTCTGTAATTTATTAATAAATATTTACTTTACGGCTGGCATTTTAATGGAAGCCAGCAAGCTCTTGCACAGCTCCACATGGAACAAATTTTGAAACTATCAGCAGCATTGAGATAGAGCCGTCATACCTGCACTAAAATCCGCTGTTACTTTCTTTACTACATTAAGAAAACACCATCTTAATCGTTGTAGGCCAAATTTAGGCCTACAAACCAAAATGTAGGCAACCCCATACATGTTGTCGCAAGTTTGACTGCTGTTAATTTTTATGTCTAATCTGGTGTCATGTGCGGAATTCTTTATATGTAATATGCTTCTTTTTTACGTAGAACACTTAGGAAGAAGCTACAAATTTTACTCAACTTACGTCACTGCAAGTGAGCTCTGTAACTAGGCAAAGAAGAATTGCAAAATAACAATAAATAAAAAACGCGTGTAACGTTAAGTATACCTCTATATTTTATTCACCCATCGGCTTATACACGCGGGGATGCATTGCGGTGTAGTAAGATGGTGCAACTTGTTGTCACAAGTGTATATAAAGGCGTCCTCACCTTTTTTCTTTTAATGTTTTAATGTGTCTGCCGTGGGACTTCGCTTACTCTTTCCAGCTCACTCTGCTCTTACATCTCGAGATGTGGTGTTCCTTATCAATACCACACGCGCGTAGCAATATATTTTTCTCACTATATGAAAAATGGACTAGTCGCCACATATGCACGGAGAATTTCTTTTTGTTTTCATTTATATAAGCAAGTCATATGAATACAGTTCACTACGGTTCTTCAGTAAAGTATGTTGTGAAATATCAGAACCCTTTGTACGTATACACGGCCCTGCATGCCGATACTTGCATTTTTCGTACTTTATTATCCATCAATCAATCAATCCCTAATTTCCGCCACAAGCCGAAGGCTAGAGGTGAAAAATCCGCAGTTTGACGAGCTCCTGAGCCCCACATAGTTCGACAACAGGTCACCAGATTATCAAAATAATAACCCTATAGATGCGCCGTAGTAGCCCATGGAGCGCAATCTTAATCACCACGAACCATATATATTGTTCTGCGGGTCTGCAATAGCACCTTGAATTGAAGTCCTCACTAAGCGCATGTACCCTGTTTCAATTTTCCCGGGCCGCAGCACAGTGTGTCGACTCACCGAGCGAGGGCGCTACAAGTGCTTGCTGCAGCCACACCCTGGAGAAAAACGGCCCTTGACCTTTTTTGTGTGGTGCGAATGCAAGGACCTTCACACAAATTTGAACATAAGACATTACAGTACCTAAAAGCCCGAGAGCAATTGGATATTCAACAATTCGCCGCCACAGCAGCGATTCAAAGCGAAAAAAATGGCCAATTTTCGGAGAGCTGTTCGTAGGCACTGTGCTTTCTTCTATAACTAGCCCCTCCTCTCAGAAATTGCTACCACGAGGATGTAACTCCGGCACAATAAAGCTCTATACGTGTCCTACTTATAAGCACGAGAGCAATTAGAGAATCAGCAAGGGAGATGAGTTAATTTTTTTTCTCCACTCCCATAGAGTTACGCGTCGGGCCGCCGCAAGCCTGCGAGAGATGGCGCGACTTGTACATGAGCCGGAATCCTGGGGTCGATCACGAGGCGGTAGTGTTCGGGTCCTCCCCAGAATTTATTGCCACTGGGAAAGTCAAGAAGTTCTTAGGTTACTTGGGACCTTTGAATAGCGGGCGAACTCGACTACGAAATAGTTCCTGACAAGCGGTTGCAGTGACGACATGCACACACTGATGTTGTACACGTTGTAAGCCTAAACCCGGCAACATGCTCGTTAGGTAAACTGAAGTGCCCTACTTGAACATATCGGTGCGTTTTCTATTTATATCTTCGTTGTATATAACTTTTTCGTTTTTCCTTTACATCGCGGTTTCGGGACAACGCATCCATAACGGATGATGGCATTGCCAGTGTATTTTACTTGCAGTGATTTGTCTTTCTTTTTAACTTTACCGCAGTGACACTTTTATATGCATCGCACTAAAAATGCTTTAGACTCTTTCGTCGTGAATAATGGAGAATCCTCCATTACAATGGGCCGCATCACTCGATGGCATAAAATCGGTTTCAAATTCATGACATGACAAAAACTTTATTTGAGTCCTGAGGAACTGAGATCTAGGCGAGCCGAAGGCTCCCCCAGATTAAGTCGGTGGCTCCGCCCACGATGGTACCGGGAGACCAAGTCCCGTCGCGATGTCGTGGGCCCTCTGCACAGCCTGGAGTTGAATTTGAAGATTGCTGCTCTTGAGGGATTCCTCCCATTGCTCTTTCGTGATGGGTGGAGAGGCGTTAAGGGCTGGGCACAACCAGAGCATATGATCAAAAGAGCATGAGTCATGACCACATTTGGAGCACGACTGTGAATGGTCAGGGTCTATCCTGCTAAGGGACCGGGGAGTGGGATACGAAAGGGTTTGCAGAAGTCTGAGTGATCTAGGCTGAGGTTTGTTCAATTTGGGGTGGGGGTGGGGGTGGAAATGTCCCCCTGCCGAGACGATAATGGGAAACTATTTCGTGGAAGGTACATAATGGATCTTTGTAGATGTTCACCTCGTTCCGAGCCTGGCCACCCCCGACAGCGACAGTCAAATTCATGACTGTCGAGAATTTCATCTGACACACTCTTAGAGGCCCATAGCCAGCGGTTAGTACAATAGACTGATCCCACCGGCCAGTTTCACGACGCCACCGCTGCCGCGGTGCATGCTGGTACTTGTAGTCATCCGGCCGCTCCAGCCGCCCGGAGTGCCTGTACGCCCTGTTTCCGAACGATTTTTCGCAATTTTTATGGTTCGTGTAGAGCCATCGTGCCATGGGTGGATTGACCTGCTGCGTTCCTGGGTGCTACAACCACACAAGAGAAAAAGGCTTCGGATTCTATGTGTTTTCTAAAGAGCGAAAGCTTCGAGAGACGTGGATCCAACGGATTAATAGCTGGTAATGGTAATACACAGCGCGAGAAGAAACACGGGGACGAATAGCGGCCGCATTTCGATGTTGGCAAAATGCGAAAACACCCGTGTACTTAGATTTCCCGGAATTTATAGATTATTTGTCAATTATCGATTAGCTATTGATTGGCTATCGATTGGCTATCGCAAGGTACTGGCCACGTATTTGGGCTACCAAGTCATCTCCAGCATTTCCCGAAATTTATTGATTATTGATCGATTATCGATTAGCTATTGATTAGCTATCAATAGACTATCGCAAGGTATTGGCCACGTATTTGGGCTAGGCTAAGAACTACGAAGTCATCCCCAGCATTTTCGAAATTTATTGATTATTGATCGATTATCGATTAGCTATTGATTGGCTATCGCAAGGTATTGGTCACGTATTTGGGCTAGGTTAAGCACTACCAAGTCATGCCTAGCATTTTCCGGAATTTATTGATTATTGATAGATTATCGATTAGCTATTGTTAGCTATATATTGGCTATCGCAAGGTATTGGCCACGTATTTGGGCTAGGCTAAGAACTACGAAGTCATCCCCAGCATTTTCCAGAATTTATTGATCGATTATAGATTAGCTATCTATTGGCTATTGCAAGGAGATTGGCCACGTTTTGGGCTAGGCTAAGCACTGCCAAGTCACCCCCAGCATTTCCCTGAAAATTATTGATCAATTATCGATCAGCTATTGATTGGCTATCACAGGTATTGGACACGTATTTGAGCTAGGCTAAGAACTACTAAGTCATCCCCAGCATTTTCCGGAATTTATTGATTATTCATCAATTATCGATTAGCTATTGATTGGTTATCGTAAGGTATTGGCCACGTATTTGGGCTAGGCTAAGCACTACCAAATCATGCCAAGCATTTTCCGGAATTTATGGATTATTGATCAATTAGCTATTGATTGGCTATCGCAAGGTATTGGCTACGTACTTGGGCTGGGCTAAGCATCCCCAGAATTTCCCGGAATTTATTGATTATTGATAGATTATCGATTAGCTATTCATTGGCTATCGATGACTTGGCGATGATTGGCTATCGGCGTTTTTATGTTAAAAACCCGCCTAGCTTCCCTAAGAACTTCTAGATATCGCTGTTACCGAAGTCTGCAAGTCGTGCGCGAAACCCATGTAAACGTAAAAAGTTTCGGCGCCGCATTTCAAACCTGTCTCCAACAGGTATACAAATCCTATTATGTCCGTCGCTAAGCAAGCATAACGTTGCAGTCACCGAGATGCACGTGTGCAAAAATAGTAACGTAAAACGACCGCGTACTTCAGCATGTACTCGAACAAATACGATACTCAACGCGTAATCAGTGGGTAACAACCGAAATGATAGAGCAGCAGGCACTTTTCAACGTTGGCCTCGCATGCTGCAATAAACAGCCGATGTAATTTCTTAAAAGACATGACGAATGTTTCTCGGTGGTGGAGTCGCAGAGATGTCTGGGAAGCTCGCGCGCAGCACTCAACGAGCGCGGACTGCGGTGGTTTGGTTGACCAGTTGACTACAACCAAGATGGTGGCAGTGCTACTTCCGGAAAAGCGGCGCATGCGCAGATCGGTCGGTGGGATCGGTCTATTATACCATCGCCGACTGTGATCGACGACATCACCATTGATGCCGACTTGCTAATTAAGTGTGAAATTAAGTAGTTGTGTTTAGTAGGAAGACATCTGCGAATATAAGAAGTGTACTTTGTCAATTATTACCTGCATTCGTCCAATTGCCTGAGTGACTTCCTTGCACATGAAAATGCGATATTCGCAAGTCAATTCCTTTGATTTCCCCTGAAGAATCTAGTGCTCGTATCTTTCGTGACATATAATTATGGAACTGGTCAGGTATACTTTCCCGTTGCATATTTCAAGGATTTAGATGTCTTGTCACGACACCACAGAGACGAACGCACAGGTGTCGGACCTTCCCGCGCCCAGCCTTCCTTAGCTTATCTTTGCAAAAAGCAAAGAGAGCGGGCAAAATGGCATCAGGAGGTTAGACCGAGGCCATGCATATCATGATACCTTCATTTAATGTCGGCGTAAGCAACTCGCTACTTCGGAACGCCAGAGCCACTACCTTGGATTGAGCCAGCCTACAGAAAGAAATCACGCAGTCGCCTCTTCGTTCCCCTTTCATACCTGAGTCTTTCTAACCTTCTTTCTTCTTGCAACGCCCATTATTGACGTCCCTGTTACGCCGGCCGTCGCCGTCCGGCGATCATTATCGAGCGGCTTTACCGAACAAAAATCTCCCTAGCCTCACGCTCACCCGATGGTGAGGTGAAATTAATCACATACCCCTCTCATGCGATTCTCCCAAGGGCCTGGCAATTGCACTCTTTGGCGTTTAAGTTGGAGTTTTCGGTTCAAATTGTCGGGAGTTGATTACTCCACAGAAATTGCCAGCGTGCGTTCTTCGCAAGTCTTCAATTGTTTCTTATCTCTTGGCACGACGGGCTTCAAGTCTTTCATTTGAAATCGGTCGTCTGACCTTCACAGGTAAAAACGTTTTAGTTTAAAAATATTTAGTGGACTTCTTACCGCATCTATTTGACCTAAAATCAATTTGACTTTAACGGTTTTCGAATGCCTTTTCTAAAACAACTTGTATGTGGATTGGAATCTGGGGAAGAAAGCTCATGCTTACACCCTCTATAGCATCATTTTTTTTACCGCTGAACCTGGAGCTTTCCAATCAGCAGCAAATAACGCAATAAACTATGGCTGTCGGAAAGCCGCTTGCATGAACTCAAGACGGCTGCCTGAAAGCAGTTCCGTGGACTCATTCTTTGTCTCGCAAGCTTTAGCGTCGAAGAAGCTCCCGATTGTTTCAGCCACCATCTTGAACGCTTTCCTAGCCGTATTCTTAGAATCATGTTTGGAGGCGTTGCTCAGTGAAAATTACTTTAGTCCGCGGTGTTGACCGGTACTCTCACTTGGTAAATTTCTGCTTCGTGTGTTTTTTTTTTTTTTTTTCTGTTGCAGTATTCCACTTTCCTGTGTCGTGGTGCTCCATTGGAATCGGACTGGCGGCTACAGCTTATACAACTCTGGTAATGAATCAATATAGACCGTGTAATCACACCGGGGCCTGCTAGTGTTCAGATAAGGACCGTCGCACAGTGATCCTCCCTGCTCTTTTTTTTTAACAAATCTTTATACAGGGTGTTTCACTGAAGCCAAACTTTAAAAATATGAAAATGCTACGTAGTTTGCGGTACCCAACCACGGTAATGTTTTTGCCATCGCTTGTAGATACTCAGATTACTTTTTGCATTCCGCCTAATGAGATAATTTGTCTTTATTATTTATCAACTTCTCAATTAGGATACTTAGCAGAAAAGTGGTAATGAGAAAATTGTGGGGCAATATGAGAAACTCCCATTACAGCTTGTGTTGCTCAATCGTCATCATCAGCCTGTATTCATGTCCACTAAATGACGAAGGCCTCGCCCTGCGATCTCCAATTGCTCAATGCGTGCTACTTAAAAGTGTTTTTCTGAGCGTGAAAGAAGCCCGCCAACACACGCATTGTACCTCGAACAGCCAGTCGCGCAGCAATTTTGCGTGTATTCGCGGGCTTGTTTAACGCTCAGAAAAACTTTTATTTAGCATGTATTCAGCAACAGAAAGCTGTATCGAGAGTTTTTCATGTTGCTCTGCAATTTTTTCATTGACACTTTTCATATAATTATCATAATTCAAAATTTGATTAATTAAGACTAACTATATAACTAGGCGGAATGCAAAAGAGTCTGAGTATCTCCAAGCGACGGCAAAGAACATTACCTTGGTTCGGTCCAACTACGTGGCATTTGCATATTTTTAATGTTTAGCCTAAGTTACGAGAAACTACGTATGTTACGTATGTCACGTATTACGTAATTTTACGTATGACCGAGCAGAATCCCTCCATACTTTGGAACCAGGCTTATTTTTTGAGCATACGCTTTCGTTTCAGCAGAAAAAAATTATTACTGAGCCAAGGTGGAAAATGTGGCTTCGCAATTATCGTTTGTTGGCAGTTTTATTATGCCGTGTAACAGCGAATTTCTCTCGGGATTTATCTGTGCATACATCGCTACATTCTAAACACGCAGCAAAGTACTTAGTTTTGTTTTGTGTACCGTTATTTTGAACTTTGCCGGGAAAACTTCAAAATGCACAGAATATCGAAAACTGGTTCTTGCGTGCAAATTAAAGAAAACGCTTTTTCAATTTCGCTCAAATTTGCCAAGGATTGTCTCCCGTTAGCAGAGGCATGTTGAATTAATTTGTTGGGAATGTAAAAGAAATCAAAGAATAGTCATGTATCGGCTGACGTGTTCGGCGCCGCGCGGCGTCCTTTTTAAAATGTCACGCCGCCAAACGTCCGGTTAATGATGACTTCGTTTGTTCCATGAAAAACCAAGAAGAAGCCTTCAGCGCTAGAAAAGGAAAACAGCTCATTTTTAAGAAGAATGATACAAAGGCAGACGTGGCCCAATGGATATGGCGTTCATCTGTTGAACACGATGTCGTGGGTACATGTCCCGGCGAGGTGGTCGCATTACAGTGCAGACGAATGCAACGGCACTATATCCTTCCATGGCGCCGTTTATCATAGCCCCTCTGTTGCTTCGAAACGATGAAAACGTTTTATCAAAGAATCAGCCATAAATATCGAAACGGAACGGCAACAGATGAAGGCCGCGCCAGAGTGGCTGCAGTGAAAAGAACTACGACACAAAATTCCGTCCCCATTCGCGTGGTTCGCCATTTTGGCCTGTCACTGTAAATATTCTAGTAACATTCTTTGTGGAGGGACGCTTTCTCCGTGCCCGCCATGCAACTTAGCAGCGGTTGCAACGGCGACCATGCTACACTGGGTCCTGGTAATGGGCCATCATCTACTCCAGTTACAACAGCGGCATCAAAAACCTTCATCACGATTTCCCATTCACGTGATCCTGGCGTGTTCTCGGGCGTACACGGTCCTGACGTTTGACTATCCGGGCTGAGACTATATCCACGTGTAAGCACCGACAACAGGTGGGATCCCACGGTTATGCTCGGGAATGCTACACTGGGTCCTGGTAATGGGCCATCATCTACGCCAGTTACAACAGCGGCATCAAAAACCTTCATCACGATTTCCCAATCACGTGATCCTGGCGTGTTCTCGGGCGAAGACGGTCCTGACGTTTGACTATCCGGGCTCAGCCTATATCCACGTGTAAGCACCGACAACAGGTGGGATCCCACGGTTATGCTCGGGAATGCCCTCTTCTACCTCAGCGGAGCTCCACATGTGTGCTCTCAGACTCATGCAGATGAAATGACTAGCTGTGATCTCTTCAAAAAGAAGCTTCGCGACCTATTTGTTGTTCGTTTGCTAGCAAGCTCGCTGCGAAGAAAGCTCTTGCTACCCGCGCAGAGACATCAACCGAGCCTTACATCTCTAGAATTTTTGACGTACTGGCTCAGTGAGGTTCGCGAGCCCTTTTTCCATTGCTGACTGCTACTGAGAAAGCCGGCTCTTGTGTATGTCGCGGATGAGAGGAGACTCAGACTGGAGTAAATGCGGTTGGTTTATTCACGATGCGCGCTCGGCGCGTTCCGAACTCGGTCTCCCCAGACCCTCCCCTAAGGTCTGCTTAAAACCCCGGCTGAACGGGGTTCTTTCCAGTTCATCCACGGGTGACCGAAGCGAGGGTCACGGTCCCACGGTCGAGGCACGGCACAGTAACGCATCAAGCCATCGCGATGCAAGACCACCGCAGTCGTCGGGCCATGGCGCTAGCAGAGCCGCAGTCCGCAGTGCGCACTTGAGTCATAAATCGGAGTCCCGCCGTTCGTTGGGTAAACGATCGCCGCCACCGCTGCCCGTGTCCCCCACAGTGGTTCGCGTCCCCTGCATGGATGTACGAGGCACTGACGGAGACGTTCCAGCCGACACTGATACGTGAGTTCGAAGGCGCGCTTCCCGAAACACCTCGCCGGAGCAAGCCGCGACCCGCGCTAACCAGGGCATTCCTCCCGCAGGTCGCGGTTTCAGTTACTGAAGTCACCAACATCCACGTCTGTATGGCTGTCTTCGCATATTATCACTGGCATCGCGTCGCTCAGCCCGACAGGCTCTTTATTTATTTATTTATTTATTTATTTATTTATTTATTTATTTATTTATTTATTTATTTATTTATTTATCTACATATACTGCAGCCCTATATAGGGCTATAGCAGGAGTGGGAACATTATACATTGCTACAAAATAACAAACATACACATACACAAAAAAATGAAAAAAGAAAGCGCTTTACATGTTAGCGAGGTGCTTAGTGGTAGTAGCTATCAAATCCTTTAGTGATAGTGAACGAATGTCGCCGGGGAGAGAATTAAATAGCTCAATTGTACGTGGGAAAAAACTGTATTTGAATGTGTTAGTACGGGCAAAGAAAGATAGGTGATATGTTCAAGGCGTTGGAGCTACGGGTACAACTTGCGTTTGTAAATGTGATGTAGTTACAATCAGAAAGACCACAAGTGGAGTTAATAATTGCATATAAAAGTTTTAAGGCTTCGATGAGATACCGTGAAAGTAATGGCTCAATGTTCAAAGATTGTTGAGCCTGTGTTGGCGAGAAATTTCGGCTTGAATTTTGCCAAATGAAACGGATAGATTTACGTTGAACATTATTGAGCGAAATTATTTCACAGTGTTTGTAGGGAAACCAGACAACAGATGGATATTCTAGGACAGGGCGAATTAACGTTTTATATAATAACAGTTTAGTATCGCGAGGGGTCTTAGATAAAGTGCGGTGCAAATAACCAATTTTTTTAGGGCTTTCCCATTTATATATTCGATGTGTTTAGACCATGAAATATGCTCTGTTAGAATGACTCCTAAGTATTTATATTGAGAAACTCTTTTAAGTGGGATGCCATCCAAATAATAACCGAATGAGAGGGAGCTCTGTCTATTGGCAAATGACATCACGACTGTTTTATTACAGTTGATGTTCATTTGCCACGTTTTGCACCAAGTGCAGGAAGACATAAGGGATTGTGCAAGACGGTGATGGTCATCAATGGAGTTAATAGATTCGTATAATACACAGTCATCTGCATAAAGTCTGTTTTTAGTTGAGGTGTTACAAGGCAAATCATTATTATATATGAGAAATAATAGAGGGGCTAATACGGATTCCTGAGGAACACCTGATGTCACGTCAACAGGAGTTGATTCCACTGAATTAAAAGAAACAAATTGAGAGCAACAATGAAGAAAACTGGCTATCCAAGAAACAAGACGGGGATTGTTGAATATGGCGTTTACTTTTACCAGTAGTTTAGAATGAATCACAGTGTCAAAAGCTTTAGAAAAGTCAATAAAGATGGCATCCACTTGTTTACCTACGTCTAGGTTAAAAGCGACGTCATGAACAAAATCGACTAATTGCGTTACAGTGCTATAGCCACGACGGAAACCATGCTGAGCAGATGTTAGAACGTCATTAGAGTCAAGGAATTCGATTATGTGTTTGCAAATAATATGCTCTAACATCTTGCAAGACTGGGCTGTGAGAGAAATCGGCCTGTAGTTAGAAGTTGTTTATCACCTGATCTATACAAAGGCAGGACTTTGGCTGTTTTCCATTTAGTGGGTACTTCACCGGAGTCTAAGGATTTTTAGAAGATTACGCTCAGGTACTGAGCTGTCCATAGGGAGTATCTAACAAAGAAAGAATTCGGGATACCATCTGAACCGGTACACGTTTTAGTGTCGAGACTCAAGATCAGGTTTAAGACACCATGAGAATTTATTACGATATCACTTAGTTTATTGGATGGTGTGTCATAATTAAACTTTGGGACTACATGGTTATTGAGAGTGAAAACAGATTGGAAGTAAGAGTTAAAAGCATTCGAAATTACGATGGGGTCGTTAGTAACAGCGTCATTTATCTTGAACGAGGTACTGCCCGTCGCACTAGGTAAGATTGATGTCCAGAGCCTGCGAGGATTTAATTTAAGTAGTATCGGAAGTTGCACTGAAAAATAGAAATCTTTAGCGTTTTTAGTACGGTTACGAAGTTCCTCCCTGGCTTGTTCAAAAGGAGCGCGAAGCGCAAGATTAGATTGCTTTGATTTACGTAGTCTACCGACACGTCGTGACAGGTGCAAGATATCCCGGTTAATCCAAGGAAGTTTATTATTTATCTTTTTTGTTTTTAATGGAACGTAGTTATTGATGCAAGATTTCACCAAAGACCCAAAGCAATCAACAACCTCTTTGCCGTAAAGCTTACGAACACATCTCCGAGGACGCTAAAGTTGCTTACGTTTTCGAAGCTATTAATGACGGTTCCATTAATTTACTTGCATTCAAGAACCTGAGCAGCATTGACTCCATCCTCAAAGAATCCTGCGCTTGTAACAAGCAGAAAGTTGCCACGGCTACTTCATGCGCCTTTCTTGTGAGCGCATAGACAACACTGGGACACACGTGCCTAGTATGAGTGCCGCTCTTCGCCCTCAACTCAAGAACTTTCTTGCACCTACACACAGCCGATTTTCATGAGTGGGAAAGTCACCATTATTGGCATGTGCCCTGCCTGAGTCACCATCGCTGATTTACACTGTGGTCCTCTCCACCGTCATAGCACATTGCTCTTCACGAACTCTTACTTGGGCATGACTTTCTTAATCCCCTTCTATCTCATCGACTGTCCAGCCGACTATGTTCGCCTAGCCTTGCCTTGCCCGACCACACTGAGCCATTTCGAAGCTGCTTAAGCTTAAGCTTTATTTACGTGCGACCTAAAGCTGTGACACAAGTCAATGTGTGCTCCTCATCAACTGCACCTGATGGTGAGTATATGGTTACGCTGATCCCTGATCTTCGCTTACATACGGTGTCACTGTTCGCACACAGTACTCAACACCATAGGCAGGCGCACCTGCCTTCATATAGTTAATTTCGCGCCGACCCCATAGGTGTTGGTCCTCTGGCACACATTTGCGCTCTGCAAGACAACCAAGCCATGCCCTTTTCCGTAGACGGCTCCGGCCACTCACGCAACACCTCGACGCCATCGCGTTGTGGCGGTGCCGGCTCTTCGAACGTAGTTGTCCCTGACCTCCCGCCTGCGCATGCTCAAGCTCTCTGCCGCGTTCTTGAAAGCTACAGCGTCATTTTTTACCTCTACAATCTGCTCTTCAGCTCATCTGACAATCGGCTCTATGTGACCCATCGCATAAATGTTGGCGATGCCAATCCCATTCAGTGACGGTTAAGGTGAAGGAGACGCCCTCTACTGATTTTCCGCTTCGGACGGCCCGGCAATCCTGCAGCAAGTTAAACAGATATTCGCGAAGGACCATGTTATAGGTATAGAACGAAGGACTACATTATTGTCCGCTCGTGCTCGTAAAAGGAAAGGATGGAACGTGGAGCTTTCGTGTAGATTCTTGTCCCTTGAACAAAATCGTAGGAAAAGACGTTTACCCTTAATCATTATGATTTATTGGCGTCCCCTTTGAAACGGCGCAATGACATATAGTCACCTAGCCTGCTTGAGTTATTCAGGTATGCTGTACATGCATTTCATTGTAGCAATTTGTATACATATGCTTAACCTTTTTTTTCTCTTCTTCCAAACTTCGCCATTTACCTTGAACCATTACCTATGCCTGTAACGGATCCAGTCGTATCAGTCTCTTGATTTTTTCCTCCATTACTCTAAACGTTTCTTGCTTATCTCGACTGCTGACCGGTTGATGCCTCCGTCCACTTTAAATCCAAGCGCTTCTGGAAGGTGTATGTTACCTGCGGGTCTCACTGGGTGAATGCCTCCGTATTCCATTAGGACGTGCTGAGCGAAAATAAGGCCTTAGTATGTCCATTCAAAAATGCGTGCTCATCGGGTTTACGCTCAAACCCATGACACCGTACCCTGTTTCTCTCAATGGCCGGGCGATTACATACCTGAATTCTCACCGCTCCTTAGGTGTGATTATTGACAGGGACCTTTCATGGAGCCCCCGCTGCATCTACCTGAAGCGAAGACTAATTTCGGTTGTACATATAATGAAGTTCCTGTGCCGAAAACCTGGGGCACGTCGGTACGGTTCATGCTAAAGCTGTACAGAACGCTGTTTCTGGGATTTTACGGTACAGCTTGCCGGTTTTGGCGAACACATGCAAAACAAATATTCGTATCCTCCAAAGTTTGCAAGGCCAGGCTCAACGAAAATGTCTTTAACTACCACAACGCGCCACGACTCATGCAACAATCATGATTGCTAGAGACTATTTGGTTCCAACATACATAACGGTTGACAACCTCAGAGCATACAGTCGACACCTGTGTCGCGTACCCAGTCACTACATTGCTGCTTTGCAGGCACAAAAACCTCAAGCCACGTTTTCAAAACTTGTTGCGAAACACCAAGGCTGCCTTCCGTCGGGCTTTACACAAGCAGCAAGACCACTGTTTCCCCGTGGTTTCTACGACAGCCACAAGTACAGCTGACGATTCCGGAAATTACGAAGAAGATCCGTCATTCCACAGTGGCTCTGCGACAGTTGACATTGTCATTACTGAACGATGCATATGAACAAAGAACGCAGATTTACACCCATGGATCTGTCTGAGCCACCAGCTCCACAGGCGATTTTATCATCCCGGCCTTACAAGTCACAAGGAAGCTTAAAGTGTACCACATAACAACATCTACGGCAACAGAACTTGCCGCCTTACTTGCTGCTGTTAATTACATCGTAGAAGCAACACCTCAAAATTGGATGCTTTTTTGTGACTCCAAGGCAGCCCTTCAGAGTCTGCAGTCAGCATTACGATGCAAGACCCATGAACAATTGGTGTTTGAGACCAGAGAGGTTCTCCATCAAGTCCTTGTGAACGGACATGACATTTTTCAATGGCTGCCGGGCACTGTGGCATCGTCGGTAATGACCTTGCTGATGATGCCGCCCGGTCAGCTCATAAGGAAACCCTGGCATTTCCTATACCCTTATCAAGGAAAGACGCTGTGAGGGGTATTCGTTTACTCGCTCAAACCAAGAATTTATGGAGACTTCATGGAGCATCCCGATTTTCTCCAACTGTCGTCTCCACCGGCCGAATCTCACACTGAGGCTGCAGGTTCCATCGAACTTCCCCCGCCGTGATAGGAATTTACATTTCCGCCTCTGGTTAGGAGTGGCTTTCACTAAAGCGTACTCATTCCTTATGGGCATGTTGGACACACCAATCTGTGACTCGTGCAACTGTGAGGAGACGATCGAACACGTGTTGTGTTTTTGTCATCTGTATGACATCGAGCGCGACATTCTTCGGAGTGTGTTAAACCGATTTGGCAGCAGACCGTTTTCAGAGACAAAGATGCTTGGACCATGGCCCCACGTGTCGCAGGCTTACAAAGCGACGCGGGCATTGCTACAGTTCATGAAGTCCACTGGCCTCAGTGACCGATTGTGAAGTGTTGGACAACCGCACGTGTTCATACTGAGATTACTTTCTTCCCTCTCTCTCATTTCTTTCTTTTCATCTCTTTAAACCTCTTCCCCCGTTTAGGGCAGCAAACCAGACGTGCGTCTGCTTAACCTCCCTGCCGTTCCTTTCTTCCTTTTCCTCCTCTTCCTTGATAACTAATGATCACAGATGGATTAAACACATTGACACAGTGACAGGTACTACATTTGATCTTAGCCAAAAGGCCGAGAAGCGATATTGACACAGTGACAGAAAATGCTAATCGTATACCAGTTTTTTTTTTTCAAAGACCGCTTAAACTTTCTGATCCCTCTGTGGGACTTGCCTATAAATCTGTAATTATTCTTGTATTACACTACGCTTCTATAATCTAGGACCCGTACACTCAAACTATCATAAACTTGAATGAGTTCAAAAGAAGGCTGTTCGCCTTATTTATATTAATTTTGGACGTACCTCAATACCACAGCTTTTAGAAAACTTTAAGCTTGAACCCACAACCCGACTAAATCCCAAGTCCCGTCTAAAATTCCTACACCAATTAATTAAAGTACAATATAACACTGACATCACAAAAATTATCTCCTTGCGTATACTCCACAAGGCGCGAGCTGATAAGCCATTTTCTAACCAAAGGCAACTGTTTCAAATATTCTTTTTACCGCGAACCGTCAATGATTGGAATAGTCTAAGAAATATTCAAGTCCTACAACCTACACTAACATTAGTTGTGTTGCATTTAGGGTAATAAACGCTCGTTTCCTTTTTTTACGTGACAATGAAGAGCGTTTCATTTGTGCTATTTACTTTTTATTGTTTTAACTTGCGGTATTTGTACTTGTAATGTGTTATACGTAACATATTGTAACCTGTGAGTGTATTTACCACCCTGCTAAAATCCCCATAGGGAATTACAGTGTAAATAAATAAATAAATACTTTAGGACATTCTTTTTACCATCAGATTTGTCGTGTGCTGGTCTACACAAATTCTATGTATCTAGAGTCAGCCGCTGCTTTTATACGTTTCAGATAAAGATTTGTGACTACTAGCCTAACCTTTACCTTTGAAGATTCTGAAATCTATTTTCTTCGTTTTTGCACCGCTGCACATTGCTTCTTAGTGAATGCATCCAGCAGCAGTCATCTCTAAGCACGACGCTACCCTGCAGCGACACTGTACACGAGAAACAACATTTCTTGCATTTTCAGGACCTCCGCCACCCCCAGCGACTGTCACTGTGTATTTCCTTTTGATGCTGTAAAGCTTCATGACATTTGCATCAAACTAAGGCATATGTAATGCAAGTATATTACACGACTTATTTCTGCGCTGCAGGCTTGATTTGCATGATTTTTTAATTGATAGCACGTGTTCTTTTCCTCACTAGCAATGGAGCAGCTATCGAGAACGCTGCAGTAGAAGGCCGCAGATTATAGCATATTGCACCTGCCCTAGATTGTGTCTACCTAAATCTAAGTATTGGGTTTGCGTTTGTCTCCATTGGAATACGGCCACCGCGGCAGGTAGTTGAACCGGCAAACATCGTGTGCAGCAGGAGGACGCCATTTTTTCAAAGCTGCCGTAATCACAGCTAGTCACGACTTTGTATTTCTTATAGACACTTTTCGCGGAGCAGTTTGCTCTAGAGGAACGAGATGGCACTTTCGGTGGCGCGTCGCACGTTGCCCCAGCGAAAGCGCACGAATACGAAAGCATTGCCGCCTCTGTCTTGCTATATCGTGTGATCGGTTATCAGAAAACGAACTGAGTATTCTTAAACGCACTATGCTCCATTCATACTGCAAATGCGGAACGGTAGAGGAAGACGTGTGCAGTAGTTGGCTGCAAAATAGTGAGTGGCATATTAAGGAATGTAATGAATCGAGGTGGCTAAGTTCACGGACCACTGCCACATAAGGACTGGGATGCGTGGGCTGCTGGTCCTTCACGATTAAGGAATATAAACTGAACTGAACTGATGCGCGGCTTTCCTCGAGGATATAAAAGGTTCACTTATCCGGAACTGCTGTATGTCTAACCTCCAGAGAAAGTACAACAACCCCGGAACACTGGCAAGAGCGAGTACCACACGTTACACAGTGACAGAGGAAGTAGCGCCGCTACCTGGCATATAGCAAGCTTCTCACACGTTATCTAAAGACATAAACACCAATTCACACGCATAATTACGCACACTCTATCTGATAACCTATCGGGAATAAGAGAATAGACGCACTCTTGAATCAATGCACCGAGGTATGAGTGGATGCGACAAAACTGACAGCAGACAAATGTTCGAAGCTGAACGTTTCGTGACGCTCCATAAAGCAAGCGAGCGACTAGCGATAATACGTCTTTGGTACCAAGCTATTACAAATTACAGAAAATATACGTTCCAAGTCTTGTGCGTAGCAAGAAGAAATTTATCGCATCTGAGCACATCTGCGAGCTACTAAGCAGAAAATAAACAATCCGATAGTGACCGCACCCAGGAAGGTTACTGAATGAGAAACATGACCAGTCACTGCTTCAAGGTGTTTGCCAAATAAATAACGAAGAACAATGCACACTGATTTGTGATTTAATTCTGAACCGGAAAGTTTCGACAGCTTAGAGTGTATTTCTAGCCCCGTTTCCAGTACAGGCACCGTATACACTGCTTGCACCGATTGGACATGGTGTAATGAGCTCCGAAAGCACTTACATGTCTTTTGAAGCTGTGTCCAATGCTTCGTGTCGTCCACCCAGTCACATTATACGATATCCGCCGAAACAGATGTTTGCTGAGCCGCGCCTGGCTTCATTCATACACATGCATTGGAAACACGAAGGCAACGTAGCCAGCTGAACGATGCAATGGACGCCTCAGCACGTAATCAAACATGGTGTAATTCATGGGATCGCCGTGAAAAAGGTCTATAAAACGCACCTGTGTTTCCTATGTCGCGCTGCAGGTTGCTTATTAGCTGATGTAACAAACAGAAGCCATCCTTAAAAGTGAAGCTTGCGTGGCACAACATTCTAAAAAAGAGGCTGCGGTGCTAAGTACACTGTAGCTTATATATTATTATTCATTGCTTTCTTTTACACTGGGAACAAAATTATGCAACAAGTTTCTGCATATAGCAGGACCGATGACAGGAGATAATCATGGGGAAACTTGGTCGAAATCGGAGGTGATTTCTTTTTTTTATATATATAGTGCGGAGCAAACACTAAAATGTTCGGTGTCTTGTGGGTTTTAAAACTTCACCCTGAAAGTGGGAAATAGTGGTACTAAAATAAACTAAGTACACGTTGTTTCGCGTTTATAATGTAGCGAAGTATTTACAGAAATAATCCGCAGAGAAAGCCGCTATTGCAAGACACGTTAAAACACTGACAAAGAAGGACAACTTGTTTAGCTTCTCGTTTAAGAGCCAAGTTTGCTATCTTTTGTTTATCTTGTGGACTTGTGCAAACAATTGAACTTCGTTTACGCGTATTTCCATTGCCAAAGTTTAGTAAGTAATGTTTAAAAAGTATGAATGCATGGAAAGTTTTATTAGTTTTTTAGACTCTCTTAAATTCACAACGCCGTCTGATTGCGTACGCCGCATTTCCACCTCGTATCAGTTATAATTTTTCTCATACTGAAAGAAAGGTCTACGCTTAAAAAATACGCTTAGTTCCGATGTATGAAAGAGTTTCGCTATGTCATATGAAAATTTCGGTTAAATAAAAAATATCATTGACACTCCCATGTGATTTTACTTCTCTGAACAAGCCCAAGAATTGCTGCTGAGAGTAGAAAAGCTCGTATACATACAGCTAGTGGTAACGTTTCCACGTGAGTTACATCGCTTTTGCTTCATTAACACTTCCGTTTCATTATGCGTTCTTCTAAGGGCGGGCTGCGTGGCGTCGTGTGGGCCGATTGCCTTCAGGCGATGCTCACGATCTCCGTGCCAATACTCATCGTGGTAAAAGTGGCAAGCGACAGCACCGGCCGCGTACGACCGCTGACCGAACTCGACTCGCACCGCTACTTGTTCAAGTAAGCCGCTCACAGCGAGCCAACTAATACGCTAAATGTTTTTTGTTTGTTTGTTTGTTTGTTTTTGTAAGTTATGTGTTAGTAAGCCGTCTGTCTGATTACGGTGTGGGACGAAGGAAGCCTGCTAACCACTAATGAAAAGACATCCAAGGAGGGAAAGCAGTGCGTGGGATTGAGATGAAGCGCCATCCTAGCTATGGTACGTGCAGAGGACTCCGAAACAGTAGAAGTGGCCGGGGAAGTTGCAGGAAAAGCAAAAAACCGATATTGGCACAGCGTCAGCAGAACAGGCAACAGTGTTGCTCTTAGGCAGCATACGTGTTCAGTTGTTGTGTTCAAGACGGCCAGAAGGGAACCACTACGTGAAATGTGAACCAGACAGGAGGAAATGGCAATTCCTCTGAAAAAGCATCGGCGTGAAGGCGTAATGACGGCGCCTGCGTCGACGATGTAGCGAGGCATGACGGTGAAGATTTCTTCTTGGCTAGGAGGAATAGCACAGTCATTAGGTAATACCATATTCAGGCATGAGTGATCTGAAGCGAGCATAGGCGTTGTTAATGGAGTGGTCACGACATAAAATCAGTGCAGGCGCTGAGGACAGGAAACGAAGAGAATGCTTAAGGTGTTTAGGCATGGTAGAATATGGCAGCTTACTTCGAAACAACCCCGTAGCACAGAATCAACAACAAAACCGCTCTTCATTTTGTGTTACGTCGTTGTTTCCAAGTGTGCTGCCACATTGCATCAATGAAGAATAATTTGGTGAATGCACGTCTGACGCACGATGGACTCAGTGAAAGGGCTAATACCATGAGCTATTCACGCGTGTAACCTTCAATCACTGTCAGTGCGGCGGAAGAAATGAGTCATTAAAGTTACTGTATTGTTTTTTTCTGTTCTTTATGCTATCTCTCTAATAACAGTCTCCTAACTACTGCTAACCCCTCTATTACCAGTCACCATGCTTTAAACCTCGCACCTTTCTACTCGAGCACTGACGTATTCAAATACAGTTTCTTTTCTTTTTTCTTCACGCACCATTGATCAGTTCAATTTATTACCTGGCACTATTCGGTCATTCTCATTGTCATGTCAGAATTCATGAAAGCCCTAACATCATTGTATAATTAGACATGTCATCCCTATGACATTCACACCCGAAAGACACACCCGAAAGTGGTTCGACACCTTGCTGCCTCAAGGCCGGGCAAAAGAAGAGCGCACCTCTCTCGCTATAGGACGAGAGCGGTCGTCTCCGCTAGAAAGGCCGTTGCTGCCCGCGTGGCCAGCGCGCCGACGTTGGACGCCATCTGCCAGGGCGAGCATGCAAGAGCTAGCCGAGATGACTGGTGTCGTCAGGCGTGCCCTGTTTCCGTGCGCTCAGTCTTGGTTGTCGCATATTTGTGGACACTGCACACTTTATAAAACTACGAACCTTTGCATCGTTGTGCAATACTTTGCTATCGCTGTCAAAGGTTTGCTTTTCGGGCGAAACTGAGGCTTTTTTATGTATTATTTATTGGAGTTCTGTGCCCCAATAACGTTACAATTTAAGTCTCATTCTGTTTGTGTTCGAA